>NC_056741.1:955766419-955813919 GCF_019279795.1 Protopterus annectens | reverse complement strand
TGTAGAATCATACATTTTTGAACTTCAGAAAACTGTACTATGATACTGGTAGATATGGCAGTTTAGATGGATTAGCTTTCAAAACTGCAATTTACTTTAACAACTAACATTTCTTTTCCAGTAATTGCCATATTTTCCTTTAGACAGTTTTAACATATTCTACTTTAATTGCTAATATAATTACCTTACCTGTTAGCTGCAGAAGCCAAGGCAGGTAATTTTTATTTAATCATACATTTATAGGTACTTACTAGACTGTTGACTCACGAGAGTGCTGAGAAGCCTACATTCCCATGCTAGGTTTTAGCCCTTAAATTGTGCATACAAATTATCTAGAGAAAGGCCGAACATGCTGGGACATTTACATGTTTACTCTATCCGTGAGTTATGGGGGGTTCAAAACCAGGGGTGAATTTCTGGTTATCCAGCCATTTAAACAATTTCCATTTGAATAGGGTAAAAGAAGTAATTTGCTTTATGTGGTGTGGAAAAAGGTTTGATAGAAGTAGCAATCTCTGTGATTTAAAGTTAGCCCTCTAAGATGTTCTATTTATTTTGCAAAAGAAATTGAGATCCCTTGAATGAGTGTTTATGATACGGTTGTACTTGCAAATTCATAATAGATCTCACAGAATAGGGTCTGTTGATGCTCTATATGGGAAATGGAGGCTGCGTCTCAAAACAAACAAGCAGGGTAACTGCTTCACCCTATAATCACAAGGTCATCTACTCAGATGATACATTCAGTTCCTATCTAGTTGTGTAAATTATTTTTTAGAAGAACACACAATAGCTTTGTGTTGAATAAATGCATAAATAAATAAGTCTTGTCAGACTAATTCAGCACATTTCTATAATTTATCTACAGATGAAGCCACCAAAAAGATATGCAGTGAATGAGAGATCTCTGGACTTCAGCAAAGTCTGTGAAGCTAAAGCAGTCAAGAAACTGAAAAGTTGATTAGGAACTAAGATTAGAACTCAGAATGATAAATGTATCGGGAAAAGGATCGCTTGACTGAAAGCAGAGTATAGTGATTAACAGGTACCTATCTAAAGGGAAGCCATTTATTACGGATATTTTACAAGGCTCATCATCGGTGATAGAGCATATGACATCTCGTCAAAATGGACTGAATGGATTCATTGCTAAATGTGACAGAAATATGGTTTTATTTTTTTAAGACCTAGCATATACGGTTTTCCTTCTTAGCTGATATTTTGGTGACCTCTCTAGTTTAAGCCCACGTGATATTCTCTGCTTTAGCTGTCCACACCTGGCATCGTGTTTAGGTTACAGAATGCTAAACAGTCAAAAAAACCCTCACCTGATAAGCCAAGTAAATAACTGTTACATTTCAGACAGGCAAGACTGATGCAAGATATTACTCAATGTGCAATGTTTTAGTCACAAAATCATGCCTACATCATTATATTTTATTTGTTTAACATTTGTTTGCCAGGATAGTCCGAATGGACAACAAGTGTCCATTTTCAGCGGAGTCCTGGGGAGAAAAACTCCATATGTTTACAGAGAGAAGAAAAATATACAAATTCCCACCATCCTTCATCAACACCAATGTAAAGTTCCACACAGAATCTGAACGGTGGTGGTTCTGCCACAGTAAATCCTTAGTCCTAGAAATAAGAAGCTGTGACATGTGTTTGATGCCAGCCACCTCCAGTGACCTATAACCAGCCAAATTATGATTGACTATTCTAATATTTGTTGACATCTCAAATGACTCTTTGTGATGCAAGAGACAGAGCTGTCACCTGGCATTCTCCTGTCATTTTTATGGCTGTGCATTCCTTCACCCTCTTTAAATGTGCATTCTCATGTAATTTGTATGGTTGTGCATGCCTTCAAAATGGGTTTTACATGACTAGCAAGAACAAGCTTTGCTTTTTGTCAGTCTGTGACTTATTGCTTTATTACCAAGATGATGGCCGTAGAATTCTGTCATGAAGATTGTGCTCTTCCAATTTTTTTAAAACCTGACTTGAAAAATAAACTGTTGTAGTTATACTAGAGTCTTCACTGAATAAAAGTCTTCTCCATATGTCTGGAATTTTCATATACTTAGGTGTTTACACTTAAACCGGGCTGTGTTAAACCATAATAATGTACTTAATCTATCCAGTTCTGAACCTGAAGAAGTCCTTCCATGGAATGATTAAATGCCATACCATAGCATAATCTGCCTGTACCTCAAGCACTCATTTGGCTATGAGTAAAGCTATATTAAAGGAAACTAGCAACATAGACTACACACCTTGGTGAGCAGAACTGAACCATTGTCAAATGGGGAGCTTGGCAGGCTATTGCTTCAGCCCCCCTCCATGGGCATTCTATTGTCCCATTACTTGGACGTCTTTGCCCAGATACTATAAACACTACTGAAACCTGACAGTGTGCTTACTATTTTCTTCTTAGTTCTACAATGATTATAGATATTTGAATTATTTCAAATGTTGTTGCAAAAATGCTGATAGCCATTTGCTAATCAAAACAATACAGTTTTCACAATGAAAACAGACTTGGCATCTGCCCTTGAAACTCACATTAAGTAAATCTGCTTTGAAATGCAAATTTATAGAAAATGCATTTGGCTAGTGGTGAACTAAGTGCACCTTTGGGCTGTTTATAAGCCATGGGCTCTCTACACACATTTTTAGGAGCATGTATACACGCATGCATTCTTTAATTCACCTTCCTGATTGTATTACATTATTTTCCTTGCTTAATACAGTACCACTTGTTAGAGTGTGCTTTAAATTTGTAGTTTTTAACATTTTGCTGGCAAGCAGTGAAACAAAACATATGAACCAGTAATGACAAAACTACCCATTCCAGAATATCTCAACCATAGTAGGCCACTCAGACTGCTGTCATTATAATCAATCAATATGCACAATATCTCCAAAAGTAAAAGTCATCTGAATAATTCCATATTAAATACAGCTGTAACTAATGAAGATGTTGCTGTTGGCAAACAACTTTACATTTCAGTGCTTAATCTACAATAAATTGTCTGCATTACATTTAAAAAAAAAAAATATATATATATATATATATATATATATATAGAGAGAGAGAGAGAGAGAGATTGAGTGCAATCAGTCTACCTGGTGTGGGAAGAGAACCCACAGCTTTCTACCCCAAAAGCAAGTATGCTACCTGTTGCATGACTGACACTTGACAACACAGCCATGAAAAGCTATGACTGATATTTACATACTGTAATCCTCATTAACATAGAAAAAAAATAATAATAAATAAAAATTAAAGGATTCCTAGTAGAAGGTGTGGGGGTTTAAGGCACTAGTATGCCAACAATTATGATCAGCGTTTGACTGTGACAAAAGACATTTAACTAGACAGTTCCCCTAACTGGGGCATTTAACACACACATGCACAAACACACTTGTGCTAAGGGTTACTCACAACTCTGACTGGGGCTTAGCTTGGCTGCTGCTCTGCATTTGTGCACTCATTGCTCAGAATCTGTTACCGTGCAGATATAATACTTAAATTTCCTGCAGTTTTTTAGGGCTTACATTACAGAAGAGGGCATGCCTTTCTGTGTTGTCTACTGCAAGATCCAATGGGCTTGCTTTATGGAATGGAAGTGGGGTTGACTTTGCTGTACTGTCTCCTGCAAGGTCCTAATGTTGGTGATTTGTGGTGATGGAAATCGGCATGCTTTCTCCTGTAAGGTCCAAATGCTGGTGCTGTTATAAATTCAGGGTTTTACAGCTTTATTTTTTTTTTTAAGGAAAACAGGGCACCCCCCCCCCCCCCCAGCCAACATGGGTCCTAAGCAACTGCCTAAGTCATCTAGTACTGGAACCATCTCTGCTGCTGTGTGTTATTTTGTGAACATTTCTCTCTTCCCAAATTCCAAAATGTTTTGCAGTCATAGATTTGGGGTTTCTTGGCTTGCACCCCTCCACTACCAACACATTGAGGATGCGAGGAGGTTTGTCCCTAGGAAATAAATTGTTTAGAGTTATCCCAATACTTTGCATGTGAGGGGCAGCCTTGAAAAGCAGGAATGAGCATCTGCAATGTGAGGAAATGTGCTGTGTTCTATTTTACAGGAAACTCACTGGTTAGCCCCACCCCCTCCCCAAGGCTGCTTATAAGCAATCACAGTTGCTTAATGACAGCCTGTAAACTCAAGCTGTTTTAAGAATATCTCAACAGCATAATAACAGCCATTAAGCTATCACTTATAGGTAGGCTGTAGTGTAGTTTCTTTCAAAACATCGTTCCTATTTTTTGGGCAATCAAAACAGTTTGGCATAATAGTTTGCAAGCTCCCTTTGAGCAAAAACTGCATAATTGCAAAACTATAACAAATGTTTAATATAGAGCTACTTTTAAAAAAATTATAGTCTAGCAGTCATTTTTCAAGCACATTATCATTTATTTTTATGCTGAAAGTATCACAGAAACTGTCCTCTGTTAGAAGCTAGTTACGAAATTGCTGTGCTTCATTAACTTTTTTTTTTTTTTTGGTTCAGTGTTCTTGCCGATTGAAGGTATCAAACATACTGGTGCTCAGTGCTGTCACTAAACATTTTGCATTCTTGCCTTCAGCTGTTCACTTCACATTTTTTAGACTTGCAATAAAATAAAATAATGGAAAAAGACATCTGGGGAGAGATGACTTGCTACAGTGAGTTAGTCAGTCAGTCCATCTGTCAGTGAGTAAGTGGTTTATTGAGGTGTATGGATGGATGGATGAGAGAACTTTTTTTTTTTCTCTGTTTTTCTTTTTCTTTTTTTTTTTAAACGTGCGAGAAGATGGACTGGTCTAATGACATTGCATGTTTTTTTGTGTGTGTAAGTGTTAGGAATAAATGTTGTGGATGAATGTTATGCATTAAAGGTATAAATAGGTGTGCAAATTGAATGCGCGTGCATATTTGTGTGTGTGTGTGTGTGGGTGTGTGTGTGTGTGTGTGTGTGTGTGTGTGTGTGTGTGTGTGTGTGTGTGTGTATGTGTATGTGTGTGTGCATGTGTGTGTGTGTGTGTGTGTGTGTGTGTGTGTGTGTGTGTGTGTGTGTGTGTGTGTGTGTGTGTGTATGAGCCTTTGAAACAACATATATTAAGTCGACAGCTCCTGACCATTTATCCTTCTGAGATGCACTCCACAGCCAGCCAAGGGAATATAATATGAAACTGTAATAGAAGCACCTTAGATACTGCAACTCCTGCAGGAAATAAATATCATTGTAGAGAACCCTTTTTGTAGATGCAAAGTTGCTGAATTTCCTATGATCCTATTAATAAATATTTAATAAATTATAAGTTGTCCACTATTAGAAACCTCCATCTAATTAAAGACAGTTTTTTTTATTGTGTACAAAAAAGTTTTTAAGGTCATGGGTTCAATTAGAAGATGAATAGTATATGGAAGATTTTTACTACTTATGCAGGACTACTGCCTATTAATTGTATATTTGTTTACTTACACAGTTTTTGACTCATTGCTTTGTACAGCTATAGTAAGAATTATCACACACCACTGCCTTACGACCTCTAAAATCTAGCACATCCACATCCAAATATTTAAATGTATCTAAACATATGAGGATTTTTTCAAACTCCAACAAGGATATTGGACTGGAAGGGGCACAGTTACTACCTATATTATCCTTCACTTCTGCCCCTTTTAATGGAGCATAACCCAAGGCAATTCTTGCTAATCATCATCATCACCCCACCAGCATCACTTCAAATTCATACTATGAATTGTCTCCATGGTTATTTACAGATCTAGCTCTTGTCCATTTCCATTAAAAAGCACCTTGATGAACAACTCATGAACCTTAAGTCCTGACTCAGCATCAGTAGATCACTATTTAACTACAGGAAAAATGCATAGCATACTGTAGAGAGAACCATCAATTTTAAATAATTTAGTTTGTGGATAAGTCTTTCTTCCAACACTGCACTGACCAAATCAGGGCAAAAGGAAACAAACTTGTGTTTTTGGCATATTAAATATCCAATTATCTTCACCCCGGACATCAGACAAGATAAAAAAGGAATTCCCCTGCTCATAGTGCCTCTACACTATCACAACTGTCCTCTCTTAAAAATACAACCAAATGTGCAAGTTTATTACTAAAATCTCTTGATACCGCAAAACTGATGAGTCCTCACAAAATCCAAATTATGTCTAATCAAAGAAAACACAGTTCATCCACTTGGGTCTTTTCTCTTCATACTGTTAAAATCTGTTATTTGCCCTTTCCTCAAACAATCCTTTATAAAATCCTTCACCAGCTCAGATCCTATCCAAGTTATTGTCTAGTTTTCTTATGTTCCCATAAATTCACCCTAATTGAATATACTTTTTCTGTAATATGGCAATAGATATGCAACTCCCCCCCATCATGTCTAAGGAGCCAAAACTCCACAGATAAAAAAAAATGGTGCTAGAGTAATGGAATAAAACTAAATACTAAGAAATACATAATAGTATCCTTCCAGAAATCATCCATCCCTGGTAACTATCATACTGACAACAGATCCCTAACAGCGGACCTAGTAGTCAGGGACTCAGAGACACACATAGAAGGTAATCTATCCTTTGACCATCACTTGTCTACAGTAATGAGGAAATCATTCTATGTTATGCAACTTATAAACAAAGGTATGGCATCTAGGTCCAAAGAAGTCATTGTTCCACTATATTCTGCATTCATCAGATCTATCATTGAGTACAATGCCCGGTTTGGTATGTACCTAGTCAGGCATATCCAATAATTCTAATGTCCTCAGGGGTTCCTTACTGAAAGAATATAGGGCATAAGTGACATCCTTTTCCGACAGCATCAAGGCCCTATCACTGTATTCTGTCTCCTACAGGCTGTTGAGGAAAGATCTATGCCTGGCATACAAGGCATTCTCAGATCCCACTCTGATGGACGTCCTGCATATCTGAAAAAGAAACAGCACCTAAATTACCCATTCTGCAGACTTAATCCTTCCCTTTGATATAAGTTGAACCTGCTGGAGAGACAGGTATGTATGCCAGAGACTACCCATTCTCTTGAATAGGTTCCCCATCCATGTAAAGCAGAGTTCCTCCCTAACCCAATTCAAGTGTGACTTGGACAATGGGATGGGGAACAGGAAATTCATCCCTGGTTTGACACCGATGTCTGTAATGGACATAGGCAGCCTGTAAATGGTTCATCTCTCTGGCCTCTGCTTGTAAATGTTTTACATCCCAAGCCCCTACTTACACTTATTAAGGTTACCAGAACTTGTCAGACATTTGGGGTGCATTGTGAGCCTTAAAAAGGTAATGTGGTCATTAGCCTAGTAACACCTACACACCTATGAACCTATGAACTTTGCTCATAATTAACTGTTTTCCTGCAACACAATGCAAAATGCCTCTGCTTGTAATAACCTTGGAATCACTGAATCCCCACAACTTCTGACTTACCCATCCTCATCTCTTCCTGATACTCTGACTTACTGTGCTATCAAATGATTCTCTTCAATTAGACTGTCTGTAACAACATAACTGAAAAACACATATCTGTACAGTGTTAATCTGTATACTTAATGTGCATATCACCTCTTGGTAGCATTACAAACATTATCACATCTGATGTTACTGTATGTATTCTTGAATCATTTCCAGAATGTTCATTTTGTCTTTCTAGCTACTGATATTTGCTTTATTTCTCATGTTCTTGATTTATGTGATACACCCATGTTATGTCTAAAATTGGCTCAGTGTGGATCAGTACATTTCATTACCCAGGCAGCAAATCAAATAAATCACCAAGTGAGTGAATACCTAAAAAAAATAGGTAAACAAACCAATAGACAGATGGATACCTTTCCAGATATTTGCATGTTTCTTGAACATGCTGTTTTAATGGCCTACTTTTTTACTTACAATGTTTATACTAATGGAATAAATAGGGTATCTCAGTGCTGGTGCATAAATGGATTTCTGTTCGGGTAACAAAAGAGACAGCTTTAGTGTATTAGTATAATAAATGTCTGTACTGTTAGACTGGGAAACATAGCTCTCATCCTCAAGAAATCAGGGACAAAGCCTAAATAATTGGAGGGGGGGGGGTCAAAGGCCATAAATCAGGGATAGATTTGTAAGTACTGCTCTTATACTTTTAGAAATATGTTTCAGTAACAGGTTTTGTATTGGATGCATTTTCTGGTGGATATGAAGTCTCAAACTCAAATTTCTGTCATTATTTAGTTGGTGTAATCCTGAATCATTTGCTTGAAAACCACACATTTTATGAGAAACAGACCAAAAATATGAGACAAAGTCAGGGAAAATCTGTGAAATCAGGGGCATTTGAGAGGTACAGCTACCATTAGGCATAAGCATTTTTTTAAAAAAAGAGTACAGCTATTACAGGTTAAGTCTGAAAAAAATGACAAGTTTTAGGCATGATAAAAACAAATGTTTAAGAAACTCTTCACGCCAGCAGGTCGGAACAAGTAGCATATTTATTCACATAAACAAACACTGGTTTAATGCTTTCTTCCCTACTGAAGGGACTACTTCAGAACAATGCCATTTCCATAACCTAGTTCTTTTATACAAAACCACACCCAATTGACTAATTGAATAACCACCAATCAACCCAAAAGCACATAAGAAATGCACATAAAAATGCTTAAAATACATATTACATTCACATCAAAACAGGACATAAAAACGACTTTCTTGTTGTTGTGCATTAAAATACATATAATGGCATTAACCACAGTTTATGCCATTACCGTAAAATATGCTTTCATTTCAATATACAAGCAATATTTACATCTGCATTAATACCAGGTGGTTGGATGGTATTTAATGTAAGCTGCCACCTTAACTCACAGATATCTAGAAACACATTAAGCACCCTCCCCTGAGCATCTTTAACCAACTGCTACAAAACTGAAAATCTAAAAATGTGGTTCTTATTTTCAAATACGTGCCTACTCAAAGCATTGGTCATTTTACAATTTCTTATGTCCAAAAGATGTTCATTAAACCTCTCCTTAAACCGTCTACAGGATTTTCCCACACAAAAGGTGGGACATCACTGGCACTTAGCCAGGTATACCACATTTTTGCTGCAACAGTTGAAATGCCCTGTTATGTGAATGTTCACACCATTTAAATTAAAATATTCTGAGATCTCTGCTATATTCCTACAGCAATTCTCCATACCACATCTAACATTCCCCCATCTCCTAGAAGAAACAGTCAAATCCTCATGTCCCTTGGACTCGAACAGATTTTTAAAAGATCTATCCTTCCCATAAACAATCACAGGGGCAGACCCCACTCTTTGTGCAATGTGATGATCATATAATAGAATTTCTCAATTACGCCTAAGGATTCCAGCAACTGCCTCACCGTCCAAACTGAAAGTTGTAATGAAACTAGGCTTCCTATTGGGCTGATCTATTTTAACTTTCTGCGAAACCTCCAATCTCAAATTGTCTCCATCTGACCTGCCCAAAATAGGTTTGTAAATGCCATCTGCCCGCTTTTTTACTACTTCCTTAGCCACCTTGCTCACCAGTCTACTAGAGTATCCCCTCTATAAACATTTGGGAAATAACATACACCTCTGCCTTGAATGTATCATCCTCACTCACCATTCTGGCAGCCCTCACAGACTGCCTCTTAACAATGAATGTCTTTTGTGAATAAGGATGCCAACTATCATAATCCAGGTATGAATTTGAAAAGGTTGCTTTACAATGAATTCCTGAAACTAATCTACTTTTTCCTTTATTTATCGTCAGACTCACATCCAAATAAGTAATGTGTTCCATACTATAATCAAAGGTAAACTTTAAAAATTCTACTGTACCATTGATGTAATCAAAAAAGATTTTTAATAAGTCTTCACTGCCATACCATACAAGAAACATGTCAGACAAAAAATCAAGTGTAACAAGAAATATACCCATAAAACTCACTGTTAAGCATTTGATGTAATCAAAAAATGATTTTTAATGTCTTCACTGCCGTCCCGTACAAGAAATATGTTGTCCAAAAATAGAGTGTAACAAGAAATGTACCCATAAAACTCACTGTTAAAGACATATTCTTGTTCCCAATGAAACATGACATAATTTGCAAATATGGGGGCACATGCTGCCCCCATAGCTACACCAGTGGCTTGCTTGAAATACTGACCCTCAAAATAAATATAGTTGTTCTTCAGGACAAGCTCAATTAAAACTAACAGCATAGTGATAGTGTCCTGATCATACATACCTGTTTTTAGTAACTGAGTTCCAAGCCAACTCAGGCCAGTCTCATGTGGTATGACTGAAAATAAATTACAAACATCAATGGTAACCAAAAAACGTTATTACAAAATTGCACCCAATTTAGTTTTTCCAGAAAATGCTGGGAATCTTTGCAAATATACTCAAAGAACCACAAACCTTTTTGCAAATGTGAATCTAAAAACCTACTCATAAAGCAGGTCCTTGCCGGCTTACCATCAGCTATGGGCCTACATTTTGGATTGTTGAGCCCTTTGCGAATTTTAGGGATGCCAAATATATTAGACACCATAGGATGATCATTCCTTATAAATCTGTATTGGTCCTCATTCAACTGACCTTCCAAAACCATGTCCTCTAGCCTCAAATCAATGGTTCAGTTCATAATATTAACCTCATTGAGGGAACTTTCCTCATAAACTTTCTTCCATTATTAGGGTGCCCATGGCATTGGAATAGTCACTAGCATCCATTATCACTAAACCACTGCCCTTATAGGGCTTCATGACATGAATATTCTGATCTTTTACAATTTTCATGAGCAGCTGGTGCTCATCCTTAGTTAAATTGTAGTCAGGAATCTTTTTTATATTCCTTAACTGCTTCCTAATGTCTTTCTCACAAACTTTCTCATGAATACCAATACAATTATTACTTGGTGTCTTAAATGTACTTGTCTTTCTTAATAACAATCGCCCATCATGGTTTTGAACACCACCAAACCACTTTTTCAATTAAGCTTTCGCACAAATAATTTATGATCAATGAGCACTTGTGCCACATTGTCCCTCCTGCTTGGAACAAAAGTTAAACCTTTTGAGAGTATATTAGCATGCTCTGGAGTTAAAGACCTGCTGGAATAATTATATATTTTAAAATCACCACTCATATTGGTTATAACATGTGGTACCAAGTATTTTTCATTCAACAGGGCTATCAAAACATATACAAGTAATAACGGTATTCGTATTTATAAGAATGTTTGTGTGAAAAAAAGATTTTTAAATAAGTCTTCACTGCCATCCCATACAAGAAATATGTTGTCCAAAAATTATGTGCAACAAGGAATATACCCATAAAACTCACTGTTAAAGACATATTCTTGTTCCCAATGAGACATGACATAATTTGCAAATATGGGGGCACATGCTTGCCCCCATAGCTACACCAGTGGACTGCTTGAAATATTGACCCTCAAAATAAATATATTTGTTCTTTAGAACAAGCTCCATTAAAACTAACAGCATAATTATAGTGTCCTGACCATACATACCTGTTTCTAGTAACTGAATCTCAAGCCAACTCAGGCCAGTCTCATGTGGTATGACTGAAAATAAATTACAAGCATCAATGGTAACCAAAAAGTTGTTATTACAAACTTGGACCCAATTTAGTTTTTCCAGGAATCCTTACAAATGTACTCAAAGCACCCCAAACCTTTTTGCAAATGTGAATCTAAAAAACTACTCATAAAACAGGTCTTTGTCTGCTTACCATTAACTATGGGCCTAAACTTTGGATTGTTGAGCCCTTTGTGAATTTTAGGGATGCCAAATATATTAGACACCATAGTATGGTCATTCCTTATAAATCTGTTCTGGTCCTCATTCAACATGAGGGCTGCCAGAATGGTGAGTGAAGATGATGTCTTCAAGGCAGAGGTGGATTTTATTTCCCAAATGTTTATAAAGAGGGGATACTCTAGTAGACTGGTGAGCGAGGTGGCTAAGGAAGTAGTAAAAAAGCGGGCAGATGGCATTTACAAGCCTATTTTGGGCAGGTCAGATGGAGACAATTTGAGATTGGAGGTTTCACAGAAAGTTAAAATAGATCAGCCTAGTAGGTAGCCTAGTTTCATTACAACTTTCAGTTTGGACGCTGAGGCAGTTGCTGAAATCCTTAGGCGTAATTGGGAAATTCTATTATATGATCATGACATTGCACAAAGAGTGGGGTCTGCCCCTGTGATTGTTTACAGGAAGGATAGATCTTTTAAAAATCTGCTTGAGTCCAAGGGACATGAGGATTTGACTGTTTCTTCGAGGAGATGGGGGAATTTTAGATACGGTATGGGGAACTGCTGTAGGAATATTGCAAAGACCTCAGAATATTTTAAGTTAAATGGTGTGAACATTCACGTAACAGGAAATTTCAACTGTTGCAGCAAAAATGTGGTATACCTGGCTAAGTGCCAGTCATGTCCCGTCTTTTATGTTGGAAAAATCTGTAGACGGTTTAAGGAGAGGTTTAATGAACATCTTTTGGACATAAGAAATTGTAAAATGACCAATACTCTGAGTAGGCACATATTTGAAAATAAGGACCACATTTTTAGATTTTCAGTTTTGCAGCAGTTGGTTAAGGATGCTCAGGGGAGGGTGCTTGATGTCCTAGACATCTGTGAGTTAAGGTGGCAGCTTAGGTTAAATCCCACACAACCACCGGGTATTAACGAAAATGTAAATATTGCTTGTTTATTGAAATTAAAGCATATTTTAGGGTAATGGCAAAAACTGTGGTTAATGCTATTATATGTATTTTAATGCATAACAACAAGAAAGTAGTTTTTATGTCAGGTTTTGATGTGAATGTAATATGTATTTTAGGCATTTTTTATGTGCATTTCTTATGTGCTTTTGGGTTGATTGGTGATAATTAGTCAGTTGGGTGTGGTTTTCTATAAAAGGACTGGGTTATGTAAATGGCATTGTTCTGAAGAAGTCCCTTCAGTAGGGAAGAAAGCACTAAACCAGTGTGTGTTTATGTGAATAAAGTTGCTAGTGGTTCCGACCTGCTGGTGTGAAGAGCTTCTTTTGGATTTAGTACGTGGATTGCGGAGTTTGGAGGTATTTTGTTAAAACAGATAAACAAAACTCACAGCCAAGGATAAAGTGCCTCCAATGAGCACAAAACATGAAAATCCATAAACGAACTCACAGAAGCACAACACAATAGAAAGCTAACCATTTAATGAAAGAAATAAAACAGTCTTGAACACTAACTCAATAGCTGTAAATTTAAAACTGTGTTTTGTACCACTGGTAATAATGTGTTTGGCCACGGCGTTGGTGTCGTCTTCCCTATTAATGGCATAAATGTGTTCTCTAACACGTTCTTGTAGGGTTCTGTTGGTCTTCCCTACATAGAAACACCCACATTCTATGCACACTGCTAGATAAACCAAATCACGGGTTTTGCAATCAGCATAAAAGTGAAAATTATATCTTCGTCCAGTATCAGGATGAACAAAATGATCTGTATTGGACATATAGCAACATTGGTTGCATGATCTACAAGAAAAAGCCCCTTTCCTATCTGATACAACATGTTGTTTCTTAGTGTTGCCATAGCATAGTAATTGTTTCAGGGATTTAATGTTCTTATATGTAAATTTAGGGGTATTTCCCATTACTCAATGTAACTTATCATCCATGGTAAGGATGTTCCAATGCTTGAAAAAAAATCTCTCTAATCTTAATATTATTATTGGTATACAATATCACTAGCCTCGTTGAAATCTCTCTATTGTCTGGCCTATCTGTGGGACTGTGTCTCTCATTGCCCCTACATATGTATGATCTACCAGATGAGGTCCTGTTCACCATCTCTTCTTGGTGTAAAATTGCTATTTCATTGGGTCTATAACCCCTGTCTAGAACTTCATTGTGCAAAGTTTTCATGCTTTCTTGAAACTTATTTTCATCACCAGTAAGTCTAGACACCCTCAAAGCCTGACTCTTCACTATATTTTTATAAATATGTGGAGGGTGCATACTAGTACGGTGTAAAAGTGTGTTTTTTCTACAATCCTTCCTAATTAACTGTGTCTGTATAGTATTATCTTCTTTTAGTAGCAGAACATCCAAGAAATCTATCCTATTGAAACTTTGCACAATGAATGAATAAAAATACTTTGGAAATGTAAGGCTGGCTTCTTACACTCCATACTGACAAATAGCTTAGTAGGTTCCTATGAGCCTATAGCTTGATTATGATTATTGGCAAAGCTAAAACATTTATATCTACTGTATATTAAATAATTCTAATCTGAAATGAGAAAGAATGACAATGGCATGAGAGAATGACAAAATGTGTGCATTTCGTTAATACTCTGTTTAACATTTGCAAAACATTCTTGTATCATGCTGCTAACAACAGTCCTACTTTTTATGCAAAATATTTCATTTTTCTACCGCTTGGCAGGTTAAGTGGTACTGAAAACAAAATTAAGTTTATAGCTTCATTCTTCTTTAGAGTGATCATCCTAGTAAAATAAAATGTTTGTATTTTTTCAAGCACATCCCAGAGTATGTCATCAACAAATTTTGAATCTGTCGCAAATGCCTTATTAGAATTGTGGTGATATTTCTGTAAATACTGAGAATTTGTGTCAGCATTTAATGTTGCTCTCCCAGCAAATATTAATGAACAGAAATGTGCATCTGATTCTTTCATTCCTAAACAGTGATCCTCACAGAACAGCTGGAAAAGTGCAAATCACCAGAAATAAACCACCATGGTGGAACATAATATTAACAAGTTTTGTAATAAAAGGAAGAGAACGTTGACCAAGAGTTAGAATAGTAATTCCCAGAATGATAGAGCCCTTATTATTGTAAGAAACAAACACCTCAGGAACTTAATAAAATCAATCAAAACTAAAGGACAAAGCATGGAAATTATGGCAAAAAAAAATCCCTCTGACTTCACACAATATAAACAACTCCATAATCAAGTAAAGCGCTAGTCATTAAAAATAAAAAAGAACACTACTTTGCTCTGCAAAATCAATGTAAGCAAAACTCAAAAAAAAAAAAAATTCTGCAGCTCTATCAATTCCTTACTAAACCTGGGCTCAAATAATAATCCATGTCCAATCCCAGATAAAACACCCACTGAAATTTCCTCACTCTTTTAACTCATAGTTCATAAATACCATAGCTAATCTCCCCACCAACTTTCCACAAACTAACTTAGCTCATTCAAAGCCATCCACACAAAATACCATTACTTCCCTTTTTCCCAGCTTTTCTGTCTCACCTATACATACCACCAATATAAAAAAAGAAATACCTCTTAAACTCAAACCTGGCACCAATGCCCTTGACAACCTACCTCTAGAATTCCTACAAATATCAGCCAACTCTATTGCCTATCCCATCAACATACTTCTTAATAAAGTCATTCAGGAGTCCCACTTACCTATGATTTGGAAAAATGCATATACTCTCCCTCTTCTAAAGGCCTAAACAACACTGACATCTTCAACTTTCAACCTATTGCTATCCTCTCACCGAACTCTAAGATCCTGGAAAAATGCATTTACTTTCAACTTCTTAATTATCTGCTACACAACCAAATACTTTATCCCAATGAGCACTTTAGACCAGGTCATAGCACTACCACAGGTCTTACATCCTTCTTGGACACAGTTAACCAGGCCTATGATGCTGCAAAAATTGTCTCTTGACTCTTTCTTGATCTTTCTAGGGCCTTTGATATGGTATCCCACCCTTTTCTTCTCACTAAAATCTCTAACTAAGCGGTCTCTCTCCCTTACCCTAAACTGGTTCTCAAACTACTTCACAGATAGGCAACAATCAACCAAATGGCAACATTCTTTCTTTCCATTCCTTAACATAACCACAGGTGTACCCCAGGGATTCATACTAGACCCCCTTTTGTTCAGCATTTTTATCAACAACTTCCACGCCACTCTTAATCAAGGTATCATCATCCAATACACAGATGACTCAACCATCATCTGTACTACCAGTTCCACATTTGAACTGCAGCAACTCACCCAAAGTGCTATCAAGTCTACCGAAACATGGATGACCAATAAACATCCTGCCCTAAACCCCAAAAAACTAAACTTGTGCTATTTACCCCTAAAACACTTGCCTAGAAAAGGATGAATTTACTATTCATTCTCAACACTATCATTAAAGTTGTCCCAAACACAAAACTACTAGGTATCATAATAAATGAAAACCTAACATTTGACCTGCATATTCATAGCAGCATAAAAAAACACATCAAAACCCGGACATCCTCTATAGACACAAAGATTTCCTCAACTACTCCACAAAACTATCTTTAGTCTCTTCTTTTCTGCTACCATTTCTTCTATATGGTGCCAGTCTTCTGACCAATACTCAATCCTCTCTGAAATCAAAACTTGACTTCTGCTACAATAAAATTGTTAAATTTGTAACCAATGCAAAACATTCATCTCATCACTGTGCCTCATTACAACTACTAGACTGATTAGAACTCCCTCATTATCTTACATATTTACAATTAACCACTGCACATAAACTTATATTCAAGCAATTAAGCTGCCCTTCCCTCTCTTCTCTACTTACTCTGTATCATCCAACTAGACATCTCCGATCCAAAAATCAACTTCTCCTGAATGTAGAAAAAGCTAACATTTTAGCTGGTCAGATGCTTTGCTGCTTTACTATTGCTAAACTATAGAACACCCTCTCTCCATCACTCAGGACTATCAGCAATGCAGCTCTCTTTAAAAAAATCCCTGAGACAACACCTTTCCTTTCTGTGGAAATGCACATGTGCCAAATCTGCACTTCCCAAAACATGACACTACCCTACACCTGCATTAATTACTGCTGTGATATAACTCTTTCTTTTTCAGTTTACTTACTTAACTGTAGTACTGTACTATCTACTATATTTGCTTACCTATATTTAAGCCAAGGACTTTACAAGGACCAATTATTCAGACTATGTTGCAAGAACCTATGATACTTACTTGAGTAACTTAATTATCTTAGTTTTATATTCTATCTTGTTATATTCTAATTACAAAAAACACTTTATCCTTAATGTTGTAATCTGATTATGTACCAAGATTTTTACCTTGATCATTCAACTGCCTACTGCAACTCTTGCATAGTTATGTAATTATCATGTTGATCTATTCTGTTGTATGTATTGTGTATTGTATGTATTGTATAATTAATTGTGGCACTTTTCTCCCTGGGCCTCCACTGAAAATGGGCTCACCATGGCTCAATGGACCATCCTGGTAAACAAATGAAAATAAATAAATAAATAAGTTTGAGGCTGAAATTGCTACAAAAGCCAAAGTCAGGCATAAGGCCTATTTTAGTTATATTTGTAAGTTCAGAAGCACAATGCAGCATGTGCTGAGCTGATTGTGAATGATGTTACCTACACTGAGACTGAAGATATAGAGAACCTACTGGCTGATACCTTCAGCTCAAACTTTATTCCTCTCTTCCCACTATCTGCTCCACAAGATATACCTGAAGCCAGCTAGCCACCAGTTATCACACAAGACCAAGTCTTAGAAGCACTAAAAATACTGCATCGATAAGTCCTGACAGTTTCCCTGAATGAAACTTAACTAGCATGAAGCATAATTTAGTCACCTGTCAATCAGCACTGTTCAATCTCAGCCTCATTACAGGTTACAGGTTTTGTACGAAGTGAATGGAGAACAACTTCAGTCATTTCCTTACATAAGGGAGAACCTTCCACAGACCCAGGCAATTACAGACCCACAAGTTTGACCAGCCTCCTATGCAAAGCCATGTAAAGACTTATCATGGAACTAATCAATAAGGACACAGGGAACCTCCAAACCCTGGAATCATCACAGTTGGGATTCATCAAAGGCAGGCCATGCTTACTTAATCAGGTGGACTCTTTTGAAAAAGACACCAAAGCAGTGGATGAAGGTAAAATGGTACACACCGCATACCTTGACCTGACCAAAGCTTTTGACACAATCCCCCACACAGTCATAGTAGAAAAGCTAAATAAACTGGGAAAAAAACACTGTGTCACCCACGGGATTGCCAATTGGCTCACAGATTGGGCACAAAAAATTAATATAGGGGAAGCTACTTACATAAACAGACCAGTCACAAGTGAAATCCTCCAGCCTTCAGTGCTGGGACCTCTCCTGTTTGACATCTACTTCTCTGAAGTAAAAGCCAATACCAAAGGGTTCTAGTTGACATAATTTATCATATGACTGCAAAGCAGAAGTAATCAATGAATCCTCAAATTACTTAAACATTCTGCATGTAGGTTAGTCCCAAACAAATAGTTGATACCAAAATCAAGAACTGAAACTAAATAACACAAAATGCATTATCGTATCCTTTGGAAAGTCATCTACAGTAGGAAAATACCACACTAACAATACACCCCTAAGAGTTGACCCAGTTATTCAGGATTTGGAAACTTATGTCTACAGTGACCTAACATTTGGCCAACATGTGTCCACTGTCACAAGAAAGTCCTTCTATGTTGTACAGCTTATAAACAAAGGTATTATGTGTAGATGTAGAGATATCATTGCCCCCCTTTACTCAGCCATCATTATGTCAGTCATGCAGTATAATGCCGCCTTTGACATGTATCTATTTGGACACATGCAACAATTGGAAAGTCCACAGAGATAGCTTACTAAAAGGATACAAGGCCTAAACAATGTGCCCTACATGGCCTGACTCAAAGACCTGCCATTATACTCAGTATCCTGCAGACTGCTAAGACTTGGGTCTGGCTTATAAGTCACCCACTGACCCAGTACTAATGGGCTTACTGCACATCAGCAAGTCAAATGACATCAGAAATACTTGGTCTATGGATATAAACCTCAACTGAACAGTTTAGAGGAACTGACAAATCTCACTGAGGATACCACTTCTCTGAAACAGACTGCCCCTTCATGTAAAACAAAGCTCATCCCTGTCTATATTCAAGCGCAACTTGGATCTATGGATGTATAATAAAAAGTTTACCCCTGCACAACTAATGGACAAATGCAGCATCTAAATGCTTTATCCCATGCATGCATAGGTCCCCTCTATGATCACGGCTATTCTCACTAGGAGTAATACATGATTATCAATCATGGGATGAGTAAGGCCAGTCTAATACCAAATAGGATAGATTAATTCAAGCACCAAAAAGCAGCTAGCTTAGTACTTACCTGCAAACTTTTAAATGAGATGTTGTACATGGAAGAAACAGGATAGCCAGCATCTTTGAAGGAATTGCATTTATATTCATTACACAGTTATACTTTAAATTTATCTTAAACAATGGTTATATGGCACCAGTATGCTGTTTTAAAACCATCAAAGCCAATATAGAAAGTAACCTAAAGGCATGTGGCACATGAGTTTAAAAAGTCAAATGGTAATATCCCAAAAGCAAAATGGTTCATGTTTTGCTAAAATTAAAATGTGACATAACAATACACATGGAAAATAGCTTGATGATATGAGCTCAGAGAAACAGGTTTATACATTCATACACGCAGTGCACCTTCTAGACCCCATATTCCCATTTAAACATTTACAAGAGCAAAATTTGATAGGCTAGTTTGAATGCTGGCTGATGTGCCAGTGGACAAAAGTTACATGCCTGCCCTTTGAGTATGTGTGGTCATATCATAGTCTGTGCTTTCTTCCTACATTCCTAAGGTATGCCAGTAGTTGAGCTGGTAATTGTTCAAACTGCCCATATGTGTATGTGCAGTGTCTTGGTGAAGCCACATGCATCCAATAAAGGACTGACATCTTGTCCAGAAATAGTTCCTTGCCTTATATGCACTGATTGCTAAAACAGGACTCAGCAGCTCTGAAACAGTGACAGGTAATGAAAAAAGAATTGATACAGGAGCTAAAACAACATAAATTAAGCAACTGATTATGCAATAAAAGATACAAATGGTTCTGAGTCTTGAAGCTGCAGTGACCTATCTTTATGTTTTAAAAGATATAGTGCCCACTTTTTGTAGAATATCACTATTACAAATAATTTATTCAAACAGGTCATTGGTCTATAACACTCCCAAGTACTGTTTGCTTATTTGTAGCCTTGAGGTAGCAGTCGACATAACACCTGGCTGTACTCACACCAGGTATTTTTCCCGGCCTTTCTTGCAACATATTTTCATTTTCTAATTGCTTGCTGATTCAGTTCAAGAATTTAATTTTTTGGGTGCTAGTGAAGAAGGTTTTGTCTTCAAATTGTTTTTGTTTCTTCGTTCTCTATACCAAAAAGTATTCTAAAACTGCACTGATAAAAAGTGCCCACTCATTCTTTCATGCCAGTGCAGCAGACCACACAAAGTCTAGTGAAACCTGTTTTTGTATAGGAATTTGTGCATATTTTAGGTGCTGACAGAGGAAGAAGAGCAGATAAATTATTCTGAGCCTGGCTCATAGTTTCATAGGTCCATAGATTAGTACTAGGCTTACTGCCCTTGTGAGTCATTTTATGCCTAGCCAATTACCTTATGTGAGAATCAAACCCTGTACCTTGTGTTTGCAAGGTAAACACTTTAAACCTTATGCAAAACATTGCTAAATTCTAGGCTTGTGCTTCTGAGGTATAAGAGTGAAAGCATCAGTACTTCATAAGATCTTCCAAAGACTGACGCACAAAGCCCACTGTATTCCCATACTGCCTGGTATTTTTTCATGCAGCATTTGCAAAAGGCTGTTTTTTTTTTTTTTTACAGCTTTTACCTTACACTTAACCTATACCTGACAGGAATCCTTTTTTTTTTGCCAACTAGTTACAGAAAAAGCTTCTCATGTTTTCTTTTACCTAAACTTTTTATGTGCTATCAGTTTGGTTTTGGGGATTCATCTGCTATCAATATCAGACTGCTACAGTGCATAAAAGACAACTGTACATGGTCACTTTTGCTGATTATCAAAGTGTATGTATCAGTTACATACTACATCCTACTCTCCTCTGGTCTCTCTACCACCATGGGAATGATTTATAGACCAGAAGCAAACATTCAGATATCCTAATAATACACTGGAGATGCTCTTGAAATATATCACTCTACTCACATCACGAGATGGGCTGAACAACAATCTCTCTCCTTGCCCAGCAAATTAGTGATCTGTTAAATTATCGATGCTGCATTTTGTAGTAAAGGTGACCTGATAAAAGCAGTTGTATATTTCTGTAAATACATTTCTTTTCTATAAAAATGATACTTAAAATAATGTCAGGTATACCAGGAGCCAAACAGGAATTACGCAATTTAATTAACATGCACAAATGGTGGGATATTTTCCTTACGAGGCTCATTGATTCACCAGCATTCAAGACCACAACTATTGTTTTGTATCAGGAATGCCTTATGGCCTTATGCTAAAGCTCCTAATCCATTCTTCAATGGGAAGGTCCTTAGACAACCTATTTGCTATCTTGTTACTGAGGCAGTACTTCCAGTGCATTTCTATAAATGCTCCATAGCCAGTGTCTATTTACTGCCTTAGTGTTTGAGTATTGTATTTCATGAAGGACACTGTATGCCTTAGTGTGCATTGCAATGTACCGTACTTGTTCAGTACATAAACTGTAACAGCTTCTACAAGTATATGAATTAAGCCAGCTTTAAAGACACATTGCATGGCCATGATTTAAAAAGTGGTTTTCAATAGCATGATAACAAATAACACCACATTTCTGATATCATTTTAGTGGGTTATCCTACTCCCCACCTATTTGATTTTTATTCCTTTCTACCACTTCCATTTTCATGAGACAATACCTCTTAACATTCAGCTGCCGTAAGATGAGTGCATGTGTGTAGTACTTCAGCACTTCTCCTGGAGCATTTTTTTCATATTTTAGTAGATTAATCCCATTGGCATCCTAGCTACAAAAAGCCTACCGCATATGCATTTTTAGGAGGCAATTTTTCCTAATAAAATATATCAAAAGCAATATGTCAGTAATGAAGAGTTGTTGCACTATAAAAGATATTCCCCACTCACAATGCCAGGAGTCAAAATGACAGTTGAGAGAGCATAAGAACTACTATATAGTTGAGGATAACAAAATCTTGCATACCACAAGCTCGGTGAAACAAGTGTTAATCCACACAATGTGGAAAAAATTGCATAGAAGCATACTTTTTAAATGTACATGATTTTGTAGAATATCCCTGATTTTGCTTCATATTTGTGATTAGAGTTAGTCCATAAAACCAGACATTACAGTTTCATATTTCATATTGTTCAGAAAATACACAGTAAAGCAAAACATGCTGTTCTATTAACTTTTTAAGTGAATTGGCAAAATCTTTAACAATTGACCCTGATTTTGTGACTTTGCTCCCACCACACATTATTTCTTACTTTATCCCTGATTCTTTTATTTCTCCCCACCCACGCACCCAACCATCAGCTTTTCCCAGTGCCCATATCCTATGTAAGGTTTTCCTACCCCTCCTAATCTCTCCTGGACATACTACACCAGGATAGGGGCTAATGAGGATCATTAGCATGTACCAGGACAAGGTTTCATCCTTGCTGCCATGGGGGTTGTAATGATATATCCTCATTTTCCTCAACTTTGTCTCTGATTCAAGAGCAAAGAAGTAAAGGGTCATCATAGAAAATTCAAGACAATTGAGCCCTGTGGTCATTTACACCATGCAAGTACACTTTTTAGATTGCACTTCCTTTTTTCAAGGAAGAACAGACTAGTTATACAAGGGATGAATTTCTGGATACAAATCCAGTTGTTTAACTCCTTTTTGAAAGAAGAATGTGTGCTGCATTAATTCGGAGTGGGAATTTGTTCCAATATAGGCAGTAAGTGTTGTATGATAAATTTGTCTCTGTATCATGTTATGCTTATTTGCTGAAGCAGGTTTAGATCCCTGGTTCAAGTCTTAGTGAGACTGCTTGGTCTGTGGAGATATTTGAGGTACTGGATTACTAGAACCCTAATGGCCCAAAAGGTAAGGCACAGATCATCCCTAAAGAGTCTGTATGACATTGAATAAAGGGACAATGCTTGCAAAGTCTCTGACCTTTTTAGTTAGGAACCTCTGAAGCTATTCCCATTCTTTAGCATTCCTAGTAACATACATCCCTAGAGGGACATCACATTTGATAATAGGTCTGATCAGAACAGATTACTGAGGGGCAGGAACTTCCTTGGATACAGATGAAATGCCTTTTTCAATCAGCTATGCCAGGTAAAAAGATTTCCTAACCTTTCTTGCAACATTATGGTTAAAGGCAAGCAAATTATCTAAACATGTTCTGAAGACTCTCACCACAGTTTCATTTTGAAGTGTGGTTGTTGTCTGTACCTTAAGATAGATGACAAGATCATTTGTCAATACACATTTAGTTTTAACCCACATTTTGAGCACCAGTAGTTGACAAGCATAAGTGTCAGCTGGAGCTTCTACGTATCAAAGGTGGACTTGAGGATTACACCACGTTTGCAGTCTTTTATAAACTCTGCAAGGCAGAGAGCCTCACTTGTAATTTGGAGATCTGCAAAGTAGATGCTAAACAGTATGGGTCTCAGCACAGAGCCTTGGGGAGCACCACTGTTCACTTTCATGGTTACATAGGATACACCTGCCACCCTCACTTCATGGGATCACTCTCTCTCTCAACCAATCTGATATCCATTTAACTATGAAGGGTTCAATTTGGAATTATTTCACCTTGTTTGTTATGTTAGCATATGTTAGCATGTGATATGGAGAAAAAAGCCTTAGCCAGATTAAGGTATGAGGTATGGACATATGTACACTTTCTACAGCTTGTGTTACCATCTCAGTGAAGTTGACCAGATTCATTAGATAAGATTTAACCTTAACAAAGCCAAACTTTTGTAGGTCAAGCTTTATAACATATTTGACTTCATAGTTATTTATTTATTTATTTTATTTAACATTTGTTTGCCAGGATAGTCCGAATGGACAACAAGTGTCCGTTTTCAGTGGAGTTCTGGGGAGAAAAACTCCGTAAGTTTACAGAGAGAAGAAACATTTACAAGAGAGGCATTACAGAGTAGTAGCATACATTAGTATACAATAAGAGGATATTCCCTCTTTTCGTTAAAAATACAAGTGTACAGAATATACAATTAGAGTAGATATGAACCTGGTAGAACATTGCAAGACATTTCATAACTGAATATGAGTATATAAATGTTTAAGTTTTCCATATATACATTCAAGCAAATATACTTGCAAGAGTATACCTACATATATATGCATACACACACACACACACACACACACACACACACACACACACACACACACACACACACACACACACACACACACACACACACACACACACACACACACACACACACACACACACACTCATATATAGGTTATTGCTCTCACATGGATAGGTATAGTTATATGGTGTTGTTTCTGTTGTCCAGGACAGATGGGGTGTAGAAATAGTAAGCGGACGAGGCTTCAGGGGGTCAATTACAGGTACATAGATGGTTGCTGAAGAGGTATGTTTTAAGAAGGCTTTTGAAGGAGGGTGTGGAGTTTTGTAATCTAAGGTCAGAGGGAAGGTTGTTCCATATTTTTGATATTTCATGGGCAAATAGTGATTTGCTGGAGTTGTTTTTGCATGTGATGGTTTTGATTAAGGCTTTGTTGGAGGACCGAAGTTGTCTATTTGAATTGTAGAAGTTCAGCATGCCAGTCAGGTCAGAGGTTTTCTTGGGATAGTATAGAATTAGATGAGCTAGGCTGAGTTGATGGTACCTTAATAGGTTCAAAAATTCAAGCCAGTGCAAGGCTTGTAGGGAAAGGCAGTGGTGGGATTGTGATTTGGCACTGGTAGTGAATCTAGCAATTTTGTTGTAACAGATGGAAGGTATATTAAGGTCAGTTTGTTTTGTAAAGATTAGTTAGAATGGGGGATGCATAAAGTGAGTAGATAAGAGGTGGGTCCTGGCTATTGCAATTCGAGATTCGGTGGTTAGATAACTTTTACAGTGATAGAGGGAGCCTAGCTTTTTGTGGACATTAGTGATGGTTGTTATGTGCTTTGTGAATTTGAGTTGCTGGTCAGTGGTAACTCCTAGGAGTTTAGCCTCAGTGACGGGTGATTTGGGATTTGTTGGGGGAGAGTATAGAGAAGGTAAGGTTGCTTGTTTTAGTAGAGTGGAACAGCATTAGTTGTGTTTTCTTGGGATTTAGTATGAGGTGTGAGTTGTTAAGCCAATTATGTATTTCAGTGAAGGCTTCTTGCGCTTTTTGTTGTAGAAGTTGGAGAGTTGTGTCATCAGCGTATTGGACTATGTCGGCTTTAGAGGTAGCTGAGTGGAATTGGTTTGTGAAGATATTAAAAAGAAGATGTCCTAGGATTGATCCTTGTGGCATGCCTAAGGAGGTTGGGAGAGGGGGTGATAGAGAGTTATGCCATTTGACGGATTGCTGGCGGTTATCTAAATAGCTTTTAAACCAGAGGAGGGTGGGGTTGTTAAGGCTGAGGTCAGAGAGACAAGACAGTAGTTTATTATGTGAGACTGTGTCGAATACCTTGGATAAATCTAGGAAGGTAGCTGAGACAAATTTACCTAGATTCCTGTGGAAGTTTACAATATTGGTGAATTTGAGTAGGGCAGTGGTAGTGCTGTGGAATGGGTGAAATCCATGTTGGGTTGAGGAGAGGAGGTTGTTGGTTAGGAGACAGGAGAGGAACTGGTGATGAATACATCTTTCCAGGATCTTAGAGACGGGTGAGAGAATTGCAATTGGTCAATAGTTGGAAAGGTCTAGGGAGGGGCTACCTTTGTGGAGTGGTGTGATATATGAGGTTTTCCACAAGACTGAAATGGTGTGCTTGGTGATGGATCTATTTATTAGAAGTGAAATGGGATAGACTATAGCTGTGGATGCAATCTGGAGGTATTTGGCAGGAAGGTTATCAGCTGCAAGGGTGGCTGGTTTGAGTCTGGCTAGGAGATTTGGATAGTGAGGTAGGAACAGACTTAAGTGTGAAAGGTTTGGTATTGATTTGGGCCTGAGGTGGTGGTGGGATGTTGGAGGAAGTGATGTTGTTTAAGAGTTTGAGTACTGAGGAGGTGAAATAGTTATTAAAGCTGGAGACTATATCTGGGTCTGTACCTGTTAAATTGGGTGCGGGAGTGGTACTACTTCCCACTAGGATGTTATTTATTGTTGCCCAGAATTTTTGCAGTTTGGTACTGTATTTGTTTTGTTGAGTGATACAGTAACTTTGTTTATCAAGCTTAACCTACTTTTTTGCTTAGTTTCGGAGTTTGTGAAAGGTTTGCCTAGCTGCAGGTGATCTGGTATGGTGCCAGGTTTTCCTGGCTTTTTCCCTGGCTCTAAGAAGGGCTTTTGGGGTTTTCTAGAGCCAAGGAATGGGGTTGCTATGTATCCTGATAGGTTTTAAGGGGGCTAGTTGGTTGAGGATATTTAGGGATGTGGAGTTGAAGTAATCAACTGCTTTGTCTAATGAAAGGGTTTTGATGGGAGACCAGTTGCAATGTTGCAAGGCTCTTATGAAGTGGTCTCTAGGAAAATTTTTGTTACAGTGGGTTTATAGAAGGGAGGGAGAGTTCATTATTTTAAGATTTTGCCTAAAGATAAAGGTGGAGCTGTGGTCGCTCAGAGAGTTTGGTAGGGTTCCACATTGATAGGCAGTATTTGATTGATTTGTTAGGATCCAGTCAAGCATAGATTCTCTTTTTGTGGCCTTATCAATGCGTGTGGGAGTATCTAAAGTTGGGTGAAGTTATATAGGTTAATGTGGTGGGTGGGGGTGGAAGAATGGATGGAGTTCCAGTCAATGTTTACATCACCTAGCACAGTAGTTTCTTGAGTGAAGGAGTATGAGGCCCAGTGAAGTATGGATTCCAGGGTGGTTACATTGTCACCGCGGGATATATAGATACCTAGTAGGTTTAGGTGATTATGTTGGTTAAGGGAGAGCTTTGCAAATAGAGTCTCTGCATTGTTGAAGTTGGGGGAACCTTTTTGAAGGAGTTGGAGTTGTAGGTTGGTTCTGTGAAGTAGAGCTAAGCCTCTGACTCTTTTATGTAGCCATTCTGCCCTGAGAATGTTATACCCAGGTGAGGTGATAGAATTATCTTTAATATGTGGTTTAAGCCATGTCTCTGTGATGAAAATAATATCAGGGCTATATAAGGAGATGACAGCGTAGAGGTCTTCTATTTTATTCATGATACTGCAGGTATTCATATTTAGTATCAGTAAGTCAGTGGGTTTGTGCTAAGCTGGATAGTGATGGGTGCATGGCTTATTAGCAGGGGTTGCTGGCCCGGGGTTGGGGTGAATGTCTCCTCCTAGTAGTAGCTGGGTAGTTATACAGATGATAGTTGTTAGGTATTGGATGATTAGGTAGTGAAATTGTACAATTGGTTGCTTTTTAGAAGGATAGAATTTGTACATGGGAGGGTCATGGTATATGGTGGGTTGGGTGTATATGGTGGGGTATATGCTTGCATGAGTGGGGATGATATTAATGTTGTGGATTAGGGTGGGAGATATGGGGTGGATATAGTGAGTGATTGTGAAGAGATAAAAGGTGTTGATGGTAGCTATGGAGAGGCAGGTGAATAGGGATGTTAATCCAAGGATGGTATAGTGGAAATGAGACTGGGCATAGTGAGACATAGTGAGAGAGAGGTTTAGAGGAGGTATTTATATTTGGTGAGGGTGAGTTGTGTGAATAGGAGATATGGGTATGACTATTGAACTGGTAGGTGGGCTGCAGTGGTGGGAAGTTGAAGGGTGTGTGTAGATGGTGCTGATGGTGGAAGGGAAGGTTTTAATAAAGGAAGTTACCTATAAATTCAGAGTATGTAGGGGTAGGTGAGAATTGGGGGCAGGGTAAGGGAGCGGAGTGAGCCCATAGGGCAAACGGAGCAGGATGAACCACTCAAGGTATGTGCAATTCAAAAATAAACTATCAGTTGCTCAGAAGTCACATCTATAATGTTAGTCTTTCTTTTACCAATGCTTTTTTTTATTTTGCACAGAAGTCACATATATAATGTTAGTCTTTCTTTTGTTACCAATGCTTTTTTTTATTTTTTGAAGGAGTGAAAGTCCTTTTTAATTTTACTAGTTGGATGCCCTAAGAAATACCTTGTCTGAGGACTGAGAGAGATTGAGTCAACTATTGTTGAGTCAGAGACAGACTGGGAGGATAGTGGGGATATATCACATAGAAGAAGAAGAAAAAATAAACAGGTAAATGTTTCTTTAGAGACTGGAAGGGCTAGAATTACACTTTAGTGTAAAGTATTTTACAGACTTTACAGCTCACAACCACTCAGAAAGGTCTTGAAGGAATAGCCGAGCTGGGTCCTGCGCCCACTGTCGTCTCAATGGAATAATCAACAAAATCACCAAGCTGTTCAGCACAATCAGGCGTATTTTAATCCAATGGTAAAATGACAGCATAAAAGCATGAAGACTACAAACACAACTTAGCGCTTTCTCCCTACTAAAAGGGCATCATCAGAGTTGTGTAAAAAACACGATAAGAGTTTAAATGACATCATTTTAAACACACCCTCCTAAATATACCAATCAAAATCCTACATTACACATGTTTAAATATTTAAAGTCCCAATATACATTGTTACAAAAAAATATATATATATGTAAATGTGTATTGTTACAAAAGTATATAACTTCCAATTAAAAATACATTTATGTCAATAATGTATTGTTAAAAACTTATACTATGAAAGTAAATATAATATAAATACTGACACATAATAAATATTATATCACTGATATATATACGTAATTTGAGTAGTGTAAATACTAACCAAACAGCCTGTGTTATTATTTCCAACCCAGAACAATAGTACATAAACTTATACCACAGGGCAAGAATCTAAAAATTCTTGTTCATATTAACAATGCCCTATATTTCAATAAACTAGACAATGAAACATGTTCATTAATACCTGGTGGTCTAGAGGCGTTAAGCCTGAGCTGCCAGATACACTCCTTTACCTCTAGTAAGATGTTCTCATCACCCCCATTGTCTCTATAAGGAATCCTATCAATAATAAAAAACAAAAATCTCTTAAAATCCTTACATCTTGTGCTATGTGTGTATAGTGCACTCGTGGTTTTCTTGTTCTTAATGTCCCTAACGTGCTCCATGATTCTCAGTCTCAATTTTCTAATGGTTTTACCCACGTAGAAAGTATTACAGGACAAACAGGTGGCCAAGTACACCACCATCTTGGTATTACAGTTAACATGGCCTGGACTAGCTATCATTTTGTTGTAATTGTGTACTGTGACGTAAGGTCCATTGTTTATGTACTTACAAGTACTACAAAAACCACATTTGTTCATCATACAATGTTTGTATGAATGTTGGAAATTAACACTTTCCATAAGTTGTTTTAAATTCCTACCCCTACTAAATGTAAATGAAGGTAAGACTCCAAGTATATTGGTAATATCCGTTGGAAGGGACCCTATCCATATATCCTGAACAATGTGCATAATATTATGACTGTCCTCATTAAATGGCAGAATCATAGAATGACCAGGCCTATTAGGTGCCTCGTTCATGTTCTCCACAATCAACCCTGCTGTCAATATAGGTTTGTATATCGTATGTCTCTTGACTGCAATCTCTTCCTTAATTCTAACCAAGATATCGTGAGGGTACCCTCTTATGATTTGTTCTATGGCTTTGCAGATAAGACTATTAAGGCTAATTGGTTTATAGTTTTTGGAGTTAGTATTGAGTTCATATTTGTGAAGTAGCAATGCAATAGTAGTCTGTCATATTTCAGGGACAAAACCAGTGGTCACGCTTAGGTGTAAGAGTGAGTTCACTAGGGCACATTTTGTACTGTTTAACAGATAACCATTTATATTATCAGGTCCCAAGGATGATGCATTTTTATTTTTGGAGATTACTTTTAACAAGCCTTATTTGATTATAAAAAGGGATGGTTGAGAATCTGTGGGCTATATGGGCTATGGATAGTTGTTTCAGGGTGAAACATTGCACTGAATATATTTACTACTATGCTGGCTACCTCTACTGTATCTGAGTTGGCAGTGCAGCTTTGGATAATTTCTGTACATTGTTATGTTGGGTGTTGTTTCTTAGTTTCCAAATGTAACTTTGTAATTGTCTCTAGCTTCTTATGCTAGTCTACATTCATTGAATGCTTTCATATTCCTGATGGTGTTTTATGCCCTTCAGTAGTGTTTTAATATTAACATTGATTTGAGGACTTGTTATTATGCTATGCAAGACTTTTTTCCCATTTACTGTATTTTTATTATTAAACTTCAAATTCTGTCTGGATCTGGTAAGAACTGCATTTATTCAGGTGCACATATAATCTGTACAAGTAACTAACTGCTGCGTCAGTATTTGGGTAATGCAGTTAAACTTGAGTTTTGAGATGTCATCATGGAATTGTATAAGGTTTGTCTATTTGAAAGTCTCTGAACTTTGATATTTGCATCTAATTCTTTGGAGATTTTGAAGGAACACATTGTCAGTTTGCATTTAAACAGAGAAAGGAATACCAGAGGATAGTTGATATTAATGCTATGTTAGTAAAGACTATATTGAGAATATTCTGTCCTAAAATGGATTCCTTGACAATTTGGTCCAGGGACATTTTATTTATGGAATCAAGGAATGTTTGTGCATAACCTACACTTGTGTATCTCAGTTTATGGGTAGGTAGTTAAAGCCTCCTAAGGCAATGGAATTCCTGTTGATTCAGAGGAACTTAACATGGTTTTTTTGGGGCACAGAAGAAGTCCTGTAATATAGTTTGATCTGATATTTGGTCCTTTTAGTATGATTTTTATCTCAGTTAGTTCAGAGTCTGGGTCTGTAGCAATCTGCCTAGAAGTTATGGGGTCTTTACCAAATATGGATACTGTACTGCAGTTACCATTTAGCCACAGGGCATAACAGGCACAAAACTCTGAAATGTAGAGAGGGCTTTCTTTACTTTTAAACCAAGTTTCTGTCATAACATACACCTTTCCTCTAAACCTCTTAGTGCAAGACATCTGGACAAAGCCTAAAATAATGGGGGGGGGGGGGGCAAAGGTCCAAAAATAGGAGCAGATTTTATATATTACTCTTACAAATGTAGAAAATTGCTACAATAACAGGATTTCTTTTAGCATGCATTTTTCTTATACAAAGTCTGAAACTCCAATCAATGCCATTGATTAGTTACGTCAATCCTCAGTGATGAGGAACAGACCAAAATTATGAGGCAAAAATCTGGACAGTCTACATAAATCTGGACAGTTGAGAGGTATGACATACATGCATGCACTCTAGGTACAGTATGGCTTCAAGATCATGCAATTTGCTATTTAGACTTGTTGGGCTGAGCAGATCCTCCTTATTGTGGTCTGTTGCCTTGTATGCATGTCTTTCATCTTTTCCCCGGTTAGGAGTCACCACAGCAGACCTTCGAGCCATGCAGAATTGCCAGGCCGATAACCAGCCTTCAAAGAAGGCACACCCATTCATGCACGCACCTACCTGCATGTCTTTAAATGTCACTCGACCATGGGGAGGACATGCAGACTCCACACAGAAGGGGCTCCAGCCGAGAATCAAATGGAAGAACCTCTTGCTGTGAGGCAACAATGCTAACTGCTGCAGCACCACCTTATTTGTTTTTATTAAGTTAAGAGATCTATCAGCTTATCTTTCTCTAAAAACAGTACTGCACGGGAGTTGCCAAGTCTTTAGCCAGTATGAGGAAGCCCTGGAATGAGAGCTGCAAGCTGTGCTTGGCAAAGCAAAAATGACTGTCTAGCATCTCCTCCCATTCCAACAAATACTGGATCACCCTCCCCTAGAATGACACCAGCTATGCAGGCAGCTGTTGAAGTCAGTCATCATTTTCTTGTTCTCTGGCATCATTTGAAGAGAAAGAGGAATTCAACTTAAAACCAGAGTGTTACATGTATTTGTAACACACATGGACAGCTCTGTCCTAGCTCTCTCTATATCCCTCAGGATCCTACATTCCAGATCATTCCCACTTAGAAAGACCACTACCATGTCATAATCTTATTTGTTTTGATTAAGGGGAATTAGGGTCCTTGATAAGACAGAGATACTAGCTCCTGGAAGGCAATTCACTGTTACCTTCTCTTTGTTTAGCGTTGTGAGATTTGAGTCTGTATGTTTAGCAATAGAGATATTAATCACTAGAAGTTAGAAAGCTGGCTAAGTACACTAGTTTTGGAGTGGTTAATTACCTGGTCACCATTTACTGTACACACACTAGCAACTGTTGTAGTGCTTGATTTTTGCTGACCCTTAGATTTACTAGATCCTGGGGATTAGACAGGGACTTTTTAATGGCATCAGCAGATGTGAAATTACACTGAATTTCTGTGGAATGAAGAGAAGTTGTGTGTTACTCACAGGCTATATTTGTTTATGGGAGGGAAATCACCAATCTGGCTAAGTATAAAGCTCTGTCACATACAGACAGTGACAAGCCTAGCAGTAATTCAATGTTTGCAAGCATCAGGCAATTATTGCACTGCCTGAGTATACCAAGTGCAATGAGGCTGTCAACCGAGTGAGGTTAATTTGGCTGACCTTCCATTTTTGACCACGAATATAGTAATTTATTGATGGGTGGTTTGAATATGTAGTAAAATGTAGAAAGATTAATAAAGAAAAGGTAAACAAGAATAGTTTCTGGTTATCTAACATGGTACTGGGCTCAAATCTAATTATAGACAGCGATAAAATACAGCTACAGTCTCTTACTTGTGAGAGTATCTAGTCTTGTTTTAGTAAAGGATTTGAAACTTGAAGAGCCTGTATTTATATGTTATAGCATTGTGAGACATTGTAAGGAGTGGTGACCAGTGCTGTTTATCCCAGCAGGGAAACAAAAGAACCAATAGAAAAATTAAATAGGAATTTTGTCCAAAATGCCCATTTCCAGAATACAATAGCAGTTTGTTTGCCACAGACCCACTACCAGTGTTTCTTAAAGCTAAAACTTGATCAAAAACAAGCTGTTAAACCTCTAAGACAGCGGCAAAATTTAGGAATAGCAGATGAAAACACTAAATCAGATAGCCAGGCTACTGTATAAGTAGAACAGAACGTTATTTTAAACCTAACAAATGAAAAATACAATAAAACAGAAAAAAATAGCACGTAAACTGTATAATTCATTAAACAGCTATAAGTACAACAGAAAACAGTACTTTCTTATGCTTCAGATGAGGAATCAGCACAAAATGCCAACTTTATTTCAGACCATGTTCTCTGTGCTTGGCCTTGTGGTGCACTTAAGTTATGACAACAAGTAAGCTACCTTTTTATCCCAGTAAGGAAAATAAAAGATTGTGTTGATTGGCTGCTGGCTGGTGGAGAGTGGATGGTCAAGGGCTTGGAGTAAGCACTCATTGGTTCTTTTGAGCTTTTTTAAAAAAAATTGTTTAAGGTTGTATCTTCTGGCTTTTAAGCCCTAACTTTGAGAGGATTTCTGTCTATACACACTGAGCTGAGTGGAGGAGGGGCATTGACTACAGCTCTGATATGAGATATATAACAATAAGTATCCTGTTTTTTTTTTTTTTTTTTTTTTGCTTATTTTTACTGGTTATTGCTTCTAGCAATTTATATATAGCACTTTTTATTGCCTGCTATCCGCGGTGGTGGTGCTGCAGTAGCATTGTCACCTCACAGTAAGACGCTGTCCGGTTCGATTCTCAGCTAGAGCGTCTTCTGCGTGGAGACATGCGTGAATGGGCGTACATTCGTTGAAGGTTGTGCATCAGGGCTGGTAACTCGGCATGTAAAAATCAACTACCAATCATTAGCGGACCGGAGTTCCGCTGTGGCAACTCCTAACAGGGAAAAGCTACAACAACAACAACAACAACTTTTTATTGCCTGCTGCATACGTTTTACTATATTTTATTACTATTAATTATTCTGCATGGTTAAACTAAAATTGTCTGCCTTACAGGGCTTCATAAATAAGGTTTTTATTGTCACACTGTTTGTAAAGCGTTTAGCTAGTTTCACTGTGTGAAAGGTATTAACGGGAAATTTTCTCTACTTGTTAAGCACCTGTTTGTTTGTTCTGATTTCCTGCCAAGGGGTGTATCATATAACTGATTTGTTTGAAGTTAAAAGCATTCTGTAGAGTCTCCTTGCTCCTTTAACTGTTTAAAAACTTTCATTTTGTAACTCACTGCTGTTCTTCTGCTGTGATAAACATTTCTGTAGTGTTTACTGTCTAAAAGAATGTAGGCTAGTAGCTGTACTATTGTTGCCCACCCTTCCGCCCTGTTGGTGTCTTGCTGTTATACTTGGTGGCTTTGCAGTTGCCCACCCCTACTGTAAATTTGATCTGGGACACTCCTCCCAGTCTAGTGTCATTAGCTCATTCTACCTAATACAAAGAGAACATTTGAGAAGGCCAAACCACTTAGTTTCCTAACCTTGAATTATCTTCTGCTTCTCCTCTCTCCCTTTCCTTTACAAAAAAAAAAAAAAAAGAAAAACTTTGCTAGAATCTCCCTGTGTTCTGCTTAACTGTAACAAAAACAAATGTATGCTTATTTCCTGCCTTTCCTGTAACTAGTCTAGTCCAGATACAGATTTGCTGTATCCAGGACTGTTTGTAAGCTCCTGAGGCCCCCAAGCCTTTCTTTGTTGGAGGGACGATTTCTAGCTTATCAGTGGGAGTGGTAAGCGCTAGGTAACCTATCTACACATAAGGTGGGGTTCTGGCCTAGAAATTGTAGTTACTGGCCGTTTCGGCAGTTTTTCCATCTCTCTCTCAACTTTCTGATTTAAAAGCCCGCTTTTGCACTTGTTTACTCCCTTTCCTGTAACTAGTCTAGTCCAGATACAGATTTGCTGTATCCAGAACTGTTTGTAAGCTCCTGAGGCCCCCAAGCCTTTCTGTGTTGGAGGGAAGCCTGCTAGCTTATCAGTGGGAGTGGTAAGCACTAGGTAACCTATTTATCACATAAGGAGTGGTTTCTGGCCCAGAAATTGTAGTTATTGGCTGTTTGGGCAATTTTTCCATCTCTATCAACTTTCTGATTTAAAAGCCCGCATTTGCACTTCTTCCTTTCCTGTAACTAGACTAGTTCAGATACAGATTCTAAGTTTTAGTACTTGAATTTGTTTATTCGTGCTCAGCACTTGCTCAGAATTTGTTGTAAGCACTAAATAAGCTACAAATTACTACAGCACTCAACCTTCCTCATTACCTAGAGGAAAACAGTTTTTGTACTTACTTTCTTCACTTCCTTAGAGAAAAACTGCTCTTTTACTCACTTTCCTCACTTGTCTAGAGGAAAACAGTTTTTTATTCAGGCATATAAAAGGGCCAGCTCCCAGTGTTCTCTCCTGTCTATCTGATGAATCTGGACATCTTGGGGTAATGTGGCAATTGCCTCATGTACACAGACAACTCTTTCCTCCTACCACCCAACACCACAACCAGTGAGAGATGCACTTATCTAGCCAAACCAGAGGTAAAGCTCTCTCCAATCAAGACTGAACTTGACAGTCAAGAAGAGAAGATAAACACCTGCACCATACCACACTCATCACATAGTCCCACTAAACCCACACCACCAAAATCCACACATAGAAACACAAAAACATTCACAGATGCTCTCAATAATAATTTACTCAAGCAACAGAGACCTCCAAAGCAGAAACGCAAGCAACCTCCACCACCCCAACACAACCCAAATGACACATAGCCCACAGACTCAGTGTGCCACTCAGCCACAGCCCATAAGGCAAAACAACATATTCAACACACTAGTCATAGGTGACTCTATAGTCAGGCACACTGATGTCCCACTCACCAGGCTAAACAAGGAGAAGGTTACTGTCAGCTGCCTGTTAGGTGCCAGGATCCGCCACATAATGCACGCACTCAGGTCACTCCACAACAAGTACAAATATGACTCTGTCATTGTCCATGTTGGTTTGAATGACCTGAGACGTACCTCCCTGGACTACATGAAAAGAGACATGGAAGAGTTCTCTGATCTCGTAGCCCAGGCAGGTATGACCATAGCCCTGAGTAGCATCCTGCCATCACCCAGAATGATACCGCAGTACAAGGGCAAAATGATTGACTTCAACAATTTAAAAAAAGAAAAACAAAAAGCAGCAGTGTATACCAAAGAAAAATGTAGATCAAAAACACCAAAAATCTGGAGAAAACCAGGTCTTTTAGCATAAAATGATTTAATTTGCTATTCGTCAAAGGCAACTTCATCAGAAATACAACTCACTACTACAAAAGCACACTTAAAATACTATCAGCAAGTGAACAATTAATTGTATAACAAGCTGTTCAACTCATAAAACAATTATTTCAATTAAAGTGAACCATCAATTAACTTAATCCCATAGACTACTGTTTGCAGTAAAAATGCATCTAAGTAAAAACTTTAATTTTTATGTTAACTTTTCTGTTTTTTTAAAAAACATTTTATATTGACTGTGTCATTCAGCCCAGGATGTATGTAAGAAGCCAATCTCAGTTGCCATACTGCTTCTTTCTGTTTTATTTTGTTTCTATAATCACCTCCCCTAATGCCCTTGTTCACTGACTCAAGAACCAAGAAGGTGAACTTTTTCCAATTGATGCACATAGTGGAATGTTTGTACAAGGTGTTGTTAAAATTTTTTGTTCTTTTAGCATACAAATGTTCAAGAATATGTGTCCTCAAACTTCTAGTGGATATTCCCACATAGAACGCCGGACATCCACTACACATAGCCAAATAGAGAATATCTTCACTAACACAATCTAGTCTACCTGGAACAGTGATGTTGACATCAAGATGTTGCAAAAAAAATATAAGAACCAGTGTGGATATACCTACATACTTTACATCCCATACACTATGCATACCTCTTTTTTTTACTCCTAAACAATGGGAAGCATGTCCCCTCTCCAACATATCCTTGATGTTACAATTTTCTTGTACACAAAACCAGGCATCTCACACAATACATTTACCATGTCACCATTACCTAAAATGACTTTCCAGTTCTCATTAATAATTTTATGAATCTGGTTGTTATCCAAACTCATGTTCAAACAAAACCTAGGTTTGCTCGGACCTACACCATCTGTGTAATTTCTTTTTGTGAAACCTTTTACCAAAATGAACGAACTGGCTCCTCACCTAAGCACCATGTTCAATCATAGCCTCACATCAGGCTTTGTGCCCACTGAATGGCACACAGCAACAGTTATCCCACTCCACAAAGGGGGATCCACCACTGATCCTGGGAACTATCACCCTATTAGCCTGATGAGCCTGGTCTGTAAGGCCATGGAACGTATTATCATGGAACTCATAAACAAAGACATTGGTAACCTCCAAACTCTGGACACCACCCAGTTCAGGTTTGTGAAAGGCAGATCATGCCTCCTGAACCCGATCGACTTCTTTGAGGCAGTTACCAAAGCTGTAGATGAGGGTAAGGTGGTTCACACAGCCTATCTTGACCTTGCTAAGGCATTCAACATCATCCCCCATTCTGGAATTATAGCTAAACTCACTAAACTCGGTTTAAATCCTTACGTTGATGGGTTGCCAACTGGCTCACTGATAGAACCCACACTGTAAAAGTTGCAGATTCCAAATCTGACTTCAAACCAGTGACAAGTGGAGTACCACAGGGTTCAGTCCTGGGACCTCTCTTGTTTGGTATCTACTTCTCTGAAGTACAGGCTAACACAGAAGACCTTTGGCTAACGAAGTTTGTAGATGACTGCAAACTAGGAGACATAGTCAAGTCCCCAAATCATGCGGACATCCTAGAAAAAACCCTCACTGAGACAGATGCTTGGTGTCAGAGCCATGGCCTCAAGCTCAATGCTAAAAAGTGCATTGTCATCCCCTTTGGCAAAAACTCTGTACCCATAACGTGCCACATAGGCAGCAGTCTACTTAATGCTGAATGTGTGATAAGAGACCTTGGGACCCAGGTGGACAGTAGTCTCTCCTTTGATAATCACATTGCCACAGTAGTCAGGAAATCCTTCTACATGGCACACCTCATTAGAAAAGGGTTCTCATTCAGGAAAAAAAGAGGTAATTTTTCCCCTCTACTCAACACTCATTAGATCCATTATAGAGTACAATGCCCCTTTTGGAATGTACCTCACAAGACATCTGCAGCAGTTGGAAAGGCCACAGAAGTACCTCATAAAGAGGATTACTGGCCTCAAATGGATGCCCTGTACTGACCATCTCAAAAAACTCCAGCTTTACTCCATAGCATACCTACTCTGAGGCGATCTCTGCCTAACATATAACCCAGAGTTGCTGGACATGCTACACCTAAAGAAATCCCAATCCCTCTGAGCTACACACTGTAGGGACCTAAACCTTGTCTCCACAATAAACAGGACATGCTGGAGGTATAGATTCCTGTCCCAGAGACTTCCCATACCCTGGAACAAGCTACCGATCTATGTCAAGCAAAGTTCCTCATTAGCACTCTTCAAGAAAAAATCTTAATGAGTGGATGGGAAATAGGAAATACACCCCTGGGATCACTTCTGTGGATCTGCTCGACAGGGGCACAGGATAATAACTTTCTTGGGTGGCATAAGCCAGGGAGCCTTGTTGGCTAGGGTTACTTAGGCCCTTGGGCCGATAGCCTAGTACCTACCTATGAACCTATGAACCTATGAAAATGAGCTATAGATGCAACTATGCTTTAGAAGGCCGACTAGAAAAAATTCAGGAAACATGATAGTTTAATGTGACTATTATTTTTGTGAAAAGGTAAATGAATCATACCTCTCAAACTCATAGAGCAAGAAATCTGGACAAAGTCATCAATAATGCAGGGACAAAGACCTAAAAATAGGAACACTTTTTAAATATTGCTCTTACAAACTTAGAAAATTGATAGAACAACAGTTTTTTTTTAATTAGCATGAATTTTCTGAAGGATATGAAGTCTGAAACTCAAATGTCTGTAATTATTTTCTGACTTCTACCCTCAATGATTTGCCAGAAAACCACATTTTTATGAAAAATGGACCCAAAATATGAGGCAAACATCTGGACATTCTGCGAAAATCTGTACAGTTGAGAGGTATGAATCAGTAATGTTATCTGTGAGATAAGCTTACTACTCAATTATGGTTTAAGTAACAGTAGTTATACTTGCTGTGTATGTTTTTTCCTATTCCCAATATATCATACAAGGAGTGCTGTAGACTGTTTTTTTTTTTTGCAAGTAACTTTAGTACATTCTGTTTTAGGCTTATAGCAATTCTAGTCCTCAAGCAGCATTTGAAAACATGTATAGACTAACAGAATATTCTTTTGAGTTCCTGTTACATGCTCAAGACTCAATAATGTGATCTCTTAAAGAATTGGAATTTAAGAGTGACTGAGGAAAATGCACATCATCTGAAATTGCTGTATCCGTATCCCTTATATGCTAAGCTACAGGAATCTCAGTGATAGTATATATAAGTAGGAGTAGTGGAATAAGGTCTCCCGCAATATGGGATCACAGCTGCTTACCCCATGACAAAAATTATTTTAATGTGCATCGAGTTTCACATGTTGCTGTTACAGCAGTACAATTGCAATTATTTTTTTAATGAGTTTCATACCCCAGCTGGGTGCCAGCAATGATTCATATAACAGCTAGGTGCCAGTTGTAATTGGCACTACGGCTAGCTGCCCGTAGTGATTCGTATTGCAGCTGGATGACAGTAGTGTTTGATACTGCAGTTGGATGCGAGTAATGTTTGATACTGCAACTGGGTGTCTGTAGTGTTTAATACTGCAGCTGGGTGTCAGTAGCGTTTAATACTGCAGCTGGGTGCCAGTAATGCTTGATACTGCAGCTGGGTGCCAGTTGTGATTCATATTGCAGCCGGGTGATAGCAGTGATTCATATAACAGCTGGCTGCAACTTGTAATTCACAATACGGCTAGCTGCCAGTAGTGATTTGTACTGCAGCTTGGTGACATTAGTGTTTGACACTGCAGCTTGGTGACAGTAGTGTTTGACACTGCAGCTGGGTGCCAGTAGTGTTTGATACTAAAGCTGGGTGCCAGTAATGCTTGATACTGCAGCTGGGTGCCAGTAGTTTTTAATATTGCAGTTGGGTGCCAGTAGTGTTTAATACTGCAGCTGGGTGACAGTTGTGATTCATACTGCAGCTGGGTGACAGCTGTGATTCATACTGCAGCTGGGTGACAGTAGTGAGTCATATTGCAGCTGATGATTCAGAAACAGCAGGCTTGCAGAAGCTTTAAGCAGCAGTGTTTTGTTTTACTACAGGTAAAGACCATCTAATTCTATTTTTGACCCTGCACCTACTATCTGCAGTTCTCTTCTGTTACTTAACATATATGTAAGAGTTAAGACTGATTTTTAAAAAGTGGCTTTTGAGTAGACGCTAATACCTATATAAGTCATATTGTTTCCTTGCCTCCGTTTCAAGGACATAAGCATAGTGCTGAATCGTTAATCACTCGGGTCACATTTAAAATATTGAGTAGCTTTAGTTATCATAAAGATTCCTAGGTTATGTTCTTGTGTTAGCTCTTTAAGTGATCTAGCATGCTGAGATGAGACTCAAGATAAGCCAATTTCCCAGTGAATCATCAAATTTTCTTCAAAATTACAGCAGATTTAAAACTGTTATTTTACTGAAGATGTGGTATTCTTAAGAGTTTATTTAAATCAGAGTGGTACATGAGGTACACGCAGTGACCCCCTGGCCTTGTAGAAAAGACTGTGCTAGTTCTTACAAAATAAGAATAAGAAATGTTTGTTTTCTGAAATCTTCTATACTCAAGAAGCTCAGACAATTTTTCTAAAAATTATATTGGTCTAATTGAAGGGCTTGCATTACTCCATCTTTTATTATTTTATTTTTTTGTCATTTGTGAGGCAATTTTCCTGACTGGTACTAGTCTTTGTATGTGTATATCTATATATCTGTGTAAATATATATTTATCTATAGAGATGTCATCTGTGTTCAATTACGGTTCACTGAAATGTGTTTTGACAAGTCATCCTATATTTGTTAAAGCTATGTATTTGGTATATCTTAATATTTGTTACACTAAAAAAAATATGCTGTTTTTCTCAGAGAAATGAGATAACAGATACTGAAATGCATGTCCTGTCCGAGTGAAAAAAAAGGGCCACGCACCATGACGTTCTTCAGCTTACACATTAGCAAGGATCATCATCATCATCATCTTCTATGCTGACAGTTTTGCTTCTTGCTATGATGGCAAGAAAATAATCGCCTACCTTTATTCTCGTGCATTTTCAAATCTCTTTCACCTAGCCATTTGCAGCTTATATTACCAAGGCGAATAACAGTTGCTGTTTTATTTATTCATTTGTTTGATTGCGTAGTTTAGGTAATTGACTGGGAACACTGACTACCCTCCTCTTATTTGTCATCTGTGTTTTCACAGCCTGACCAAATGCTGTAAGTGTATAAAGAATGCATAGGCCATTCATTCATTCCTAGTAAAACTGATTCAGATTCTTAAACTTGTATGCAAAAGCTTGTCAAGCTTCAGGAAAACTGTGAATTTTATATACATGAGGTTTTCAAAGAGCTTTATGGCACTAGCAGCTACTCAAAACATGCCTTTCGTTGTGATTGTCTAATCACAGTTCTGGTACGGTTTATGTATATTTTAAGCCAGTTAACTCTTTATAACATGGTGGTGCTGCGGTAGCGTTGTCGCCTCACAGTAAGACATTGTCCCGTTCGATTCTCAGTTAGAGCGTCTTCTGTGAGGCAACATGCATGAATGGGCGTTCCTTCATTGAAGGTTGTGCGTCAGGCCCAGCAAGTCGGCACGTAAAAATCTACTGCCAATCATTAGCGGACCGGAGTTCCACTTTGGCGACCCCTAACCGGGAAAAGCCGAAAGACACAACAACAACAACTGTTTATAACATTACATGTAACCTGGCACCATTATTAATTTATTTACTTAATTAGTTATTATTGAAAAAAATAAGTGTAATCATACTAAACAACATTTATTTTCAGTGAAAATCAGTGCAAGCACTATATGGAATACAGATGTGGTTAAGTGGCAATCATTAATCAAATTTAAATTACATATGCTGTAAGAATCCTATATATCACAGTATGTCAGTCTAACAATGTACTGTTAAAGTTTAGTTCTTTTTTTTATCCATTTGCTAACCAGATAAACCTGTACTGAATGCAAGTTCATAGGTTCATAGTTGTGTACTAGGTAAACGGCCCTGGAGCCTATATAAGCCTAGCCCAAGAAGAATCCCTGGCGTCACGCCACCCAAAGTTAGTTCCCAGTGCCCCTGTCAAGCAAGGCCACTGAAGTGATCCCAAAGGTGAACTGCCTATTGCCCATCCACTCATCAAGATCTCTCTTAAAGAGGGCCAGTGAAGTGCTCTGCTTGATGTGAATGGGAAGTTTGTTCCATAGTATGGGAAGTCTCTGGGTTAGGAACCTGTTCCTCCAGCATGTTCTGCTTATTGTGGTAATGAGGTGTAGGTACCTGGAGCGTGTGACATGGAGGGATTAGGATTTCTTTAGGTGTAGCATATCTAGCAGCTCTGGGTCAAATATGGCTTTGTAGGTCAAGTAGAGATCGCCTCTAGGTAGGCAATAAGAGACAGAGTATAGTTGGAGTTTTTTGTGTTTGTCTATATAGAACATGTGTCTAAGGCCCAGGATCCTCTTAGTGAGGTAGTTCTCTGGCCTTTCCAGTTGTTGTAGGTGTCTAGTGAGGTACTTAACAAATGGGGCATTGTATTCTATAATACGTCTAATGAGGGATGAGTAGAGAGGGATTATGACCTCTTTCTTCCTGGGTCAAAAACATTTTGTAATGAGATGTGCCACATAGAATGACTTTCTGACAACAGTGGCAATGTGGTTATCAAAGCTGAGGTTGCAATCAACCTGTGTCCCCAGGTCTATTATCACACCTTCGGTTTTTAGTGGACTACCGCCTATATGGTAGTTCATGGGCACCAAATTTTTCCCAAAGGGAATGACAATGCACTTTTTGGCATTGAGCTTAAGGCCATGGTTCTGGCACCAGTCATTGGTGTCAGTGAGGCCTTTTTGTAGAATGTCTGTATCAGTTGGAGAATCAATAATGGCTCCCAGTTTTCAATGATCTGCCAGAGTCCCTTTGTGTTGGTTTGAACTTTAGAGAAGTAGATGCCAAACATAAGAGGACCTAGGACCGAATCCCTGTGGGACACCACTTGTAAGTGGTTGGTAGTCAGATTTGGAGTCCGCTACTTTCACAGTGTGGGTTCTATCAGTGAGCCAGTTGGGAATCCATCTTATGACATATGGGTTTATGCCTAGTTTAGGGAGTCTATCTATGACTCCTGAGTGAGGGGTGGTGTCGATGGTCTTGGCACGATCTACGTAGCCTGTGTGAACTACCTTGCCCTCATCCACAGCTCTGGTGACAGACTCAAAGAAGTCTATAAGGTTGAGCAGGCATGATCTACATTTCACAAACCCAAACTGCATGGGGTCCAGAATTTGGAGATTCCCTATGTCCTTATTTATAAGGTCCATGATGTTGCGCTCCATAGCCTTACATATCAGACTTGTCGGACTAATGGGGTGGTAGTTCCCAGTGTCTGTAGTCTCTTCCTCTTTGTGGAGTGGAATGACTGTAGCAGTGTGCCATTTGGTAGGAACAAAGCCTGAAATGAGGCTGTGATTAAACACGGTACTCAGGTGTGGTGCCAGTTCACTTTGTAATTCATGTAGAACACAGCCAGGGATATTATCAGGTCCCATGGAAGCTATTCTTGGCTTTGGATAATGCTGTTATTACCTGTGTAGCTGTGATAATAGGGACTTGGCATTCTTCAGGTATTATGATAGGCACTATAGGGGGTAAAAGGGGGGTAAAGTTCGCACTGAACCTGTCAGCCAATATGTTGGCAATATCAGTTGGTTCTGTATATGTATTGCCATCGTGCTGTAACTCAGAGCAGATCTGAGTATTGTCATGTAGATTCTTGACATAACTATAGAATGGCTTGTGGTTGTCTTTAGAATCTGCAGCAATTTTGTTTTCATAGCTAGCTTTAGAGGATTTGATGATGGATCTCAGTTTTTTGCTGAGCCTAACAAGGGAGTTTTTCCAGTCTTGAGATTTCACCCTTTTCTGCCACAGTTTTTTCTTTCTGTTGTAGTTTGTTTATGGTGGGGGACAACCAGATTAGCTTCCTTTTTTTTTGGAGGCGAGCATCTTGGCTCTGTTTGGTAAGGCCCATTCCATGCACTTGTATATGTGCTCATAGAGTGCATTGGTGTATGATTCAGCAGTCATGCACCTATTTTCCATTTGCATGGGTGTCGTGAAGTTATCCATCTCTGTTTTTAGAAGCCCAAAATTTACTTTGGAGAAGTTTTTTTACAGTGGTTTCCTTTGGGGGGGTGAGGGTGGGATGTTGATATCCATGATGATTAGCTTGTGGTCAGATCTGACCAGGATGCAGTTGATTACTGCTGTAGAGCAATGGTCATCCATGTTAGTAATGTCCAGGTCAAGGATGTTTCTACCCCTGGTGGGGGTAAGAAAGAGTTAGTCCAGGGCCCTGGAATGAATGAATTCCAGAAAACGTTGAGCAAGTGTCGGTACATGAGTAATTTTCCCAGTTAATGGAGGGGCAGTTAAAGTCTCCCAGTATAAGGGTATTGGATTGTACCCTAATATTTTCCAGTGTGTTTAGGAATGTGGAGTGTGAGTCTTGGAACATGATGGGGGATCTATAGCAGGCTACAACCTGGACTGCAGTTTTACCCAGTGTTAGTTGTACCTGAAATATCTCTGATGCGTTATGTTGGGCTTCCAGTCTGGAGGTGTGCATATCCTTTATGAATATGGAGAAACCACCACCTTTAGTGCTTTGGTCCAGGTTTAGGGACCTAAAGGTGTGGTATGAATTATAGCCTGGTAGTGCTGGGGTGCTGTCCAGAGCCTTGAACCAGGTATCGGTCACTGCACATATGTCGGTGTTCTCCATTTTAAGGAGTGCTTCAAACAAGTGCATTTTGAGATTTAGACTTCTAGAATTGAATAGCATAACTCTCAGATTTTATTTGTTTGTAGCTGTTATGGTGGTAATTTTGTCTTCAGGACATTGCCTAAAAAAGGCACTATAGGGGTGGCAAGAGCCTTGGCCAGTATCCAGAATCCCTGGGGTGAGAGGTGCAGGCCATCTCTGGTGAAGCATTGAGTTCTGTCGATCATGTCATCCCAGGCAGACAGATTCTGGATCCTCTTAGAATGACACCATAAACTTAGCCAATTGTTGAAGTCAATCATTTTCTGTTTGTACTGTGGTATCATTCTAGGTGACGGTAGGATGCTACTCAGATCTAGGGTCATAACTGCCTGGGCTACAAGATCCAAGAGCTCCTCTATGTCTCTTTTCATATAGTCTAGGGTGGTACATGTCAGGTCATTTACACCAACATGGACAAGTGTCCCTTTTCAGGGGCAACCTGGGAGCACTGTCCGGTTAAGTGATTTGTTCAAAAGTCACAAGTTATGTGACTGGAGGCAGAATGAATCAAACCACGTACCTTGGACTGCAGGAAATAGCTTTTTAACAGTTCATATTCATAACCCTCTGTGTTCACTACCAGACTCATCACTGTTCAACCACCAAGGAAGCCAAGTGAGTATATATGTTGCCATGGTCCTGTGATTGCATGGTGGACCACAAGTTGAAGTTCAGCTCAGAAGCTGCAGATGCATTAACAAGAGACTGGCCATTTGATCTCAGCTCAGAGACTGAAGCATAGGATGTCATAACACTGCTGTCCATTGAAGACTGAGGATGGTATTATGGAAAATTGACTTACCAGTTAAAACAACAATTCACCAAACTATGACTGCATAATATCCAGTATGATAAACTCCCTCATAAATAGTAAAAATTAATCAATACACTTATATGGGTATTTATACAGAGGGCAAAGCCCTTAGCCTTACTATTCATATATTTTCATCTCTGGCATTTCTGTAGATTGAAGGAAGTGACAACTCCCTCTTATAGCTCACTTCTTGATAAATGAGTACCTCTGACACTGTTGCTTTTTTCAGTGAATGAATCACTGCCAACTCCATTCTGAATGGATTTCTAAGTCACCATCAGTTATACTGCCAAAAGTCAAGCCTACTACCTTACCTTTCACCCTGCACTATAACTATGCACAGGAAATGGAGTGCTACTTTTGCTCGTGATACTACTGGAGTAAATTCTATAAGTGTTTATAAGTTTGCATTACAGGAGAGTTACTGGTCACACTAAGATGGAGAAGGAATGAAACGTGTACCAAAAGATGACCAATGGAATGGCTGCTAGGCTGTCCTCCCAGCTATTTGTAGGGATCCAGCGTACAGACTTTATACTTCCTCTCATCAGAAGAGGGAAATGGTCTCTTAAACATTCAGTCCTCTACCACTTGGCTAGCAGTTAAGTATGAATTGTGCTGTTTAATCACAGGTATTTGACTGTATATGCAGCTTTTCCTTAGTAGCAATAAGCTATCACTTTCTTGTGATGTGACATTTGGTGTTACAGTAAAAAACACTGATGTTGGCTTTGCACATAGAAATGATAACTGCTGTATTTTTTTTGAAATGTTCTGAAAAAGGCATATTGAGAATTCAATGATTTAAATTTAGAAAAATATGAGTGATTTAAGAAAACATTTAACAAAACAAACCGAGTCTCAAAACATCCATGAAGTACAGAATTTTTCTGAAAAAAAAATACTGCAGGATTTAATGAATTATACTATAAATAAATTACTATATTGTATGGATGGGTCAAAATCTGGAGAAACTGAAAAATGCTCTGGACACTGCATTTGCAAAATATTGCAGTTACTATATTAAACTTTTTCCTACTTCTAGCAAATGCAAATATGGTAACTTCATTTTTTCTGACTTGTCATTACCGTTTAATACTAACAAATAAACAAACGAGGGGCTGAAAAATCAGCCAGCAACTCAAATACTAACAAACAAACGAGGGGCTGAAAAATCAGCCAGCAACTCAAATACTAACAAATAAACAAACAAGGGGCTGAAAAATCAGTCAGCAACTCAAATAATGGCACCCAATGTCAAGTTTTACAATACTCAAGTCATATGTCAGAAATTTTCAAAATCACTGTATATATATATATATATATATATATATATATATATATGTGTGTGTGTGTGTGTGTGTGTGTTTGTGTAATATAGTTATTCAATGAACTGAATATAACTGTGCT
>NC_056741.1:955683919-955761419 GCF_019279795.1 Protopterus annectens | reverse complement strand
TCGTACTCAACATTTTAAGCATTCGTTCATCTAATATAGACCCCTCTAAGTGCACACTCTTCTGACTGAACACACAAAACAAGTGTAACTCACACCTTCTTCCTTCTAATTCTAGTTGGCCTACTGATTTTCTTGCAGCCTTAAATATCGAAGAGGATTTGTAAAGGTCACCACAAAGTCTATACTACATGTACACTTAGTGTAATATTTCTGATTGACTAGAAAGCACAAAAAATGTGGTAGGGATGTTCTTAAATACAGAGTGTGTACACAGTGAAGGTATTAAAGATTTTGGCCCACTGTGTTTATACATATATATATATATATATATATATATACATACACACACACACACACACACACACACACACACACACACACACACACACACACACACACACACACATATATGTGTGTGTATGTTTGTGTTTGAAAGCACGTGTGTGCATGTGAGTATCTATGTTCTACAAGGGTCTATGTTAATTTGTTGAAAACTAATTCCAAATTCAGTGTAAAGCATCAAAAAGCATCCAAAAGGCTGATAAGTATATAAACTTTATATACTTATCAGCCTTGTGGATGCTTTTTGATGCTTTACACTGAATTTGGTGCTGGCAATTTTTGTCTACTTGAACTGTTTTCTGCCTTGCATCTGGGTCTTACTTGCAGAGAATCACTTCTTGGCCTTGAAAACTAATTCTAGCAAAGAGCCATTCATCGAACAGAAACCAGCAAACAGCCAGTCATTAAATGTTCAATTTAGTGAATGTTTTTCTAAGGGAAGCGAGTTAGTCGGCCAGTGTTAGGAAATTTGCCCTTTTCTCCACTGTAATACAATGTTGGAGTTGGTATATATAAGTAGAGAGATTTGGGGGAGCAGGTCCCAAATTGGGGGTGTGGGAGGCTTAGCCCCCACCTTGGTGGCTTTGATATAATGTAGTTTGTGTTACGGTCAGTGTGGGGGGCAAGTAATTCCTTCCTTTAGAAAAACATTAACTGAAGTGAACATTCGGTGAATGGACATTCACTGGCTTGTGTTCGATGATCTACCATTCTCTAGAATTAGTTTCCGATTAATTAATATAGACCCATGCTACACATCTGCATATCTCACAAATCCATCAATGTACAGGCTCATAAACCCTTCAGTGCACACATGCTGTACACCCTACAAAAATGAATCTCATTTTATGCAAGCTGTGGGTAATAAAGGCTGGGGCACAACATGGCAACCAGTGTGCCCTTACTGCAATGTGCAAGCCTTTCCAGACCCATCAGTATCTAGATATAGCAGAATTACAAAACTGCCCTTGCTATCCTTTGTGATTGTTTGTTTAATATAAGACCACAGCATCAGTGTTATGCAGGGAGCAAATCCTGTTATATCATGAACCTTTCTATAAGCACCTTTCACTTACACATGTCAGCAGACAAAATTTTATACTCCATAAATATACATAAATATACTTATATACACCAGCATGTATGTATGCCAATAAATGTGTGTCTATGAAATTCTGAATCATGATCCCTTCTCCAGCACTCCTTCTTCCAGTGCTCAAAGTAGTGGGCTCAGTGGCTGCCCTTCTGTGCTTTCTTACTCTTGTAAAACCCGATAGGTATACAGTCCACTTTTTACAGTGGATGGACCATTGTAGAACTATATGGTAAACTGACCATGGTCAGTATGCTGTCCATTTCACAAAACTCTACATAGATTGCCATGCACATATTTCTGTTCATGAACTGCATAGATGACAGTAGTATTTACCACTGAAGATGCATCTTGAGTCATGTATGCTAGTGCCTGTAACCTTGCCTTACAAATTATGTACCTCATGAGTTGTATCCAAGCAAATCAAGCTGGACCAGAAATTGGTCTTTGTTGATCAGTACTCTATGCAGGTAACAAACTCAAATAAATAAATAAATGAATGCTGTATGCATACATACATATATTTATTTGTTTGTTTATTTGACAACTTGGTTTGATTTGATAACAAGATAAGGGACAAGTAGAAGAATCCTTGTCAGGCACAACTCAGGCCAAAGTCACAAATAGCACAACTTAGAGACAACCAGACGTTATATACAACATGTGACTTAACAGAAGTAAACCTGAACCAAAATAATAAATGCACAAACAAATAATAGCACAGTTTCACAGTAATGAATGCAGAGAGTTATAGTAAAACAACTAAGTGAGATGACAATTGAAGCATTATTTGCAAGAGCAGGCAATACTATATTAAGGCAATATTTACATTATTGGGACTTTTTTCACTGCACACAGTGGTCCACATTGACAGTAGTGCCTATAAGAGAAGTAAAAGCCCCTTGTATAGCATTTCATTCCTCTCCATATTAGTTACTAAACACCACCCTGCAGGTGAGAGGTAGTTCAGGTTTTACTATAACTACCTATTACCCATACAGCAGCAGCATTTGTAAGAGTTAGACAGAGCTACTCTTAGTTTTCCTTTATAGTTAACAGGGCTAATTTCATTACTAAACTATGGCCATAGGCTATTCCAGCTAACTGGAACTACCCTTCTAAAAAGGCACTTTTGCCACGATGGCACAGAAGGACGGCCTTCTCAGAAACAGTGCTGCACACAATGCTCATGCAATCTCAATGGCCCTGCTGGGAAACTACTTCCAGTTTACTGGAAAGAGGGTGGTATTATTCCATTTTAGACAACGGGCAAACTGTACATGCAATACCCTGATTGGAGAATGCGCTTTCTCCAGCAGGGTATTAATGTACAAGTAATGCCTTGTGAAAAACGAGTCCACCGCTTCACAGCAGCTTATCAAGCTGCCGTGGAGCTCTGTCTAAGGAAAAGGAATGGCCACCATTATTTTATGCTCACTAAGCAGCGTTTTGCTGTTTAGTGAATGTAAAATATAAAAATGAAGACAATGACAAAAAAAGGTATGTGTGTCTATGTGTGTTATGTCTGTGTGGGAGTGTATGCATGCATGTCAGTGAAAGTGAGAGTGAGCGAGCCATTATTTTACACTCGCTAAGCAGTGCTTTTGCTGTTTAGTGAGTGTAAAATAAATAAAAATAAATAAATAAAAATACAGCATGTGTGAGAGTGTATGTGTGTAAGAGAGATAGAGCAATCGATCGAGAGTCTGTTTATGTTTGTCTGCATATGTGCGTAAATGCATGCATGAAAGCAGGGAGACTGTGTGTGTGCGTTTGTGTGTGCATGTGTGTGTGTGTGTGTGTGTGTGTGTGTGTGTGTGTGTGTGTGTGTGTGTGTGTGTGAGAGAGAGAGAGAGATGGAGAGTAAGAGAGTAAGAGAGAAAGCAAGAGTGATGTGTGAGTGAATGCATGTATGTAAGCAGAGGAGACTGCCTGTGAGAGAGATCGAGAGAGGGAGACTGAATGTGTACATGACAGCAGCTGGAGACTGAGAGATTGAGAAAGAGGGTGAGACAGACCTTGTGTGAGTGAATGTGTGTGTGAAAGCAGAAGAGACTGTGAATGTGTGTATGGGAGAGAGAGAATGGGCTGTACGTTAAATTGTTGTGTTTCACTTGCTTATTATTTTTTTAAGCACTATATTATTTGTTATATATATTTGATGTAAAATGCGTCCTCCATCACCATTAACATATACTACAGCAAGTTTGAAACAGTAGGTGGAGGAACTATTTTACATTAAAAATATAAAAAAAAATAATATAGTACTTAAAAAATAAATAAGCAAGTAAAACACAACAATTTTACAACAAACTCATTGTCTAAGTGCAATAATGCCCTCCAGAGTGTGTATGTTAATGTGTAATTAATGCTTTACCAGGAGTGTAGAGGCCCAAAGCTGCACAAGTGTTAATTACACATTAACACACACCCTGTCAGGCATTATTGCTTGCTGAATGGATATAGTCTGTAGTGGCAGTGAAACCCTGCTGTTATTGGGAGCAAACTGGATTTCTGCAAGTGACAGTACTGACACTCCCCATTTTTAAAGAGTGAAATGAAATTCCCGAATTTGTATAGAGTGTAATACAAAGTGGACCTTGGTTTGAATTTGGCCTTTTTCCCTTAGCTTCATGATGTTTCTTTATTTATGTATGTATGTATTTATTTATTTATTTATTGCATTTGTTGACCGGGAAAGTCCACTGGGCCTAAGAAGAGCCCATTTTCAGTGGAGGCCCGAGGAGAAAAGCTCCACCATGTACATAGCAAAGCAAAAAAACTTTATAAAATAGACCATAGAGTACAATTTAACAATGTTGATACATAGAATATATTTACAAGGCAATTGTCAACAGCGTATGAGTGACAGAGAATTTTGCACATCTATTAGTATATTAACTTCAAATTCAAATAAACTATTAGCATATTAACTTCTATCAAAGGTGTTGGTGTGTTAGAGGGAAGGAAGTTCGTGGGGTGGATGTAAGGAGGGAGGTAGATATGTGACAGAAGGAGAATGTGGAAGGTACACTGTATAGGTGAGATAGTATAAAGGCAGAGTCAAAAATAGTGGTGAGCAGGAAAGGAAGATAAGGAAGGTAGAAGTGCAGGATAGGGGTATATAGTAGTATGAGGCTAGAAGTATAGGGCTGCGGGTATAGAAGTATGTAGGCAGGAGAAAACAGATTGGGATGGAAGTGTGAAGTAGGGAGGGGAGAGAAGCAAGAGGGAAATAGAAGAGAGTGGGTGGAAAGTATATGGAGGTAGGTAGAGATAGGAACCTAGTGTGGGAAATCAGGTCATTAGGTGATTGGAAGGGAGCAGGAGCATATCCGTTGAGAGAAGAGATGCAATTTTAAGGATTTTTTGAAGGCGGTTGGATTGCTGATCATTCTGAGAGAGGGAGGAAGAGTATTCCATAACTTGGAGACGGCATAGGAATATAGCATTTGCTAGCTGAGAGTTTTGGTTTCACTACAGAAAGCAACATTTTGTTTTCTGACCTGAGGTGGCATGTGGGGTGGTATCTGGTTATTAAGGATGACAGTGAAGGGCAGTTTCTGGTTGGAAGATTGACTTGTGGGCTGTAGTTAATTGTAGGTATATGAGGTGGTGGGGTGATTGTAGACAATTGAGTTGTTGGAGAAAAGAACAGTGGTGTGTGGCGTATTTAGAGTTTGTATCAAATTTGGCAATTTTATTGTAGCAGGAGTCAAGTTTACTTTTTAGGGAGGATTGTAGGTTGGTTAAGATGGGGGCACCATACAGCAGAATAAGGAGAAGAAATGAAGAGGCTAGGGCCTTTCTGGTGGAGAGGCTGAGGAAGTAGTTATGCCTGTAAATGGTGCCTAGCTTTTGAAGTGTTCTCTTTATGTTATTGTGGATATGAAGGTTGAAAGTTAAACTGTTGTCAAAAATGACTCCTAGCAGTTTTGTACTAGGGACAACTTCTAAGACCGTGTTATTGTGGGAGGTAACAGTAAACTGAGATTTGTTTATATGGCTCATTTTTGAGGGGGTAAATAATAAGAGTTATTTTTTGGGGGGTTTAGGGCTAGGTGTTTTTTGGACATCCAGATCTCAGTATAGTTGAATGCTTCTTGGGTGAGATGCTGTAGTTTGGTGAGAGATTTAGAGAAACAGATTATAGTTGAGTCATCAGCATATTGGATGATGGAGATATATGTTAGAGATAGATGGAAGTTGTTGATGAATATGCTGAAAAGGAGGGGACCCAGTATAGAACCCTGGGGAACACCTGTATTTGTAGGAATAAAGGGGGAGGGGGAGTATTGCCATTTGGTGGATTGCTGTCTATTATTGAGGTAATTGGTATACCATAGAAGGGTGTGGGGGGAGTCATAGGTTGGAGAGTTTGGTAATTAGTAGAGAGTGTGAAATGGTGTTGAATGCCTTAGACAGATCTAGAAAGAGAGCTGAGACTAAGAACCCAGCATCAAGAGCTTTATTGACTGTATCTAAGAAGGAAATAAGGGCAGTGTTGGTACTATGGCAGGGCCTGAATCTGTGTTGAGTGGGCAAAAGTAATTGGTGTTTAACTAAGTGATGTAAGAGCTGGGTGTGGATACATCTTTCAAGTATTTTTGAGATGGGGGAGAGTATTTGTTATTAATAGATCAAACATCAAAAAATCTATTCTATCCATAATAGCTTTAACAGTAGCTACTGATACACATTCATAGGTGTCACTTTGATGTAAAAGAACATACATCTGTCTGTAGTACAGCTCATTATCTAAAATAACTACTCCCCCCCCCTCATCAGCTGGTCTAACTTCAATACAAGCTAATTCTCTCAGTTCTTTCAATGTGTCATTCTCTTCTTTAGACATATTATGAAACTGCTTATGCTCTTCCCCGCCATCAAGCCTGTCCCTGATCTGTTTATCACAGATCTCCGCAAAAGTATCAATAACAGCATTGCTGGGTGGAACAAACACACCAGGATTTTTAAAAATCGATTGAACACTAAGAGCATAGTTAAAAAATACATGCAATGTCAGTGTTCTAGCAAATAATCTTAGGTCCTTAAGAACATCAGTTATTTGTGCTCTTCTAGCCAGTACAAAGCTGAGCCTTTTACTCAATAATAATCTCTGAACATCTGTCAATTCATACGTCGAAATGTTGAAAATCAAACCTGTTTGAATCTTTTTCCCTCTCTGTTCCAATCTTCTGTGCTTTGCATTCTCCTCATTTTCTGATTTTTCAGTCGAATCCTAGACCTTCCTCTAATCGGGAATGGTTTGTTTAATAAAAATACGACTCATATCTGATGTCGTTGGTGTTGCAGAATCTTTGTTGCTAGTAGCATGATTTGACCGTTGTATTTTGTGTTCCTTTGGTTTAACAACCTGCTCCTTGTGCATATGGTCAGTTCCTGATACCAAGCTGCGTATGCCATTCCTATTGCTTGCAGTAAAATCATGCCCCAAATGAGAGTCTACTACAGCAATGGTGTTATTACGTTACCTCCTAGTTCCGACTCACTTCTTAGTGGGAGAGGAGGAAAACATTTCACGGAAACAATAGGGTAGACTCATCGCTAGCATTACTGGTAGTCCCAGCAACCACACTCTCATGCCGTATAGGGTGTGTATCATTCCTGTTTCTATTCCACGAAAAAACGTTGCCATTTCTGAAGTCACCAAAGTCCCTCTGCAACTTTCTGACTTTGGTCACTTGCAGCCTTTTTTTCATAGTTCTGAATATTTTCATAGAGGGTATCCATCTTGTCACCTAACACAGCTGATGAATGGTTATCATAGATATCATTCTGTAGCCTGTTAATTTCAGGCAATAGCTCTTCCTCTTGCGGGTGGAAAAAATCAATAAGCAGTTGTAAATACCTTGTGCTGCATTCAAGGATGATTAATTGCCATTGTCTGTTTTCTGCCCCTCCCACTAAGAAGTGAGTCAGAACTAGGAGGTAACATAATAACACCATTGCCTGTAGTAGACTTTCATTTGGGGCATGATTTTACTGCAAGCAATAGGAATGACATACGTAGCTTGGTACATGGCAGGTGTAAATCTTACTTTACCAATAATATAACATTATGTGATTCACATGCAGGTAGTGTTGCCGAGAGTGTTGAGATGACACGACAGATCCCTATTGAGAATAGTAATGATTTGAGAATAACTTTGACATATGCTAGCAACATAAATATGATCTGCGATGTTATTGATAAGAACTGGAATATATTCTCTTCTTTAGATGAGTTGAAGGGAATAGTAGGAGACAAGCCTAAGTTTAGTTTTCAAAATAACAAAACCTTAAAAAATCATCTTTGCTATAAATTCAGTTTCCATAGGACTACTCTCAGATCAGATAGAGTAGGTACCTATACGTGCAGGAGTTGCACTGCCTGTGGATATATATACACACAGGTACCAATTATATACACCCTAAGTTAGGCTTTAAAATAGAGCCTTCTCATTATGCTGACTGTAAAACAGTTAATGTAATATATTTGAGTTATTGTGTCAAATGTTTCTCATACTACATTGGTATGACCAATCGACAATTCAAAGACAGGATACTTGAAAACATGAGGAATATAAGAAATAACAAGGATAGTAGTGCCCTGGCTATACACACTAAGAATGAAGGAAGTGAGCATATGTTTAAGTTTTTGGTCCTGGCGACGCTTGCAGTTAGGAAAAGGGGAGGCGACATGAGAAATATTACTGAGGCAATCAGAAGCCAAAAGGAACAGGCCAACCACCTAGTGAACCACAATATTTTCCAATAAGTTGCGCTTTCTTCCCCACTAAAGGGACTTCCTCAGAAAGGGATTTCCTGTTCTGAGGAAGTCCCTTTAGTGGGGAAGAAAGCGCACAACTTATTGGAATAAATTGCGGTTCACAAGGTGGTTGGTCTGTTCTTTTTGGCTTCTGATTACTTGGTATTTTTTCTTTTCTTGTGACTTGTTGTTTTTGCCAGAAATATTACTGAGGCAGCAGAACAAAAATGGATTATGCTATAGCACGCTGATAAAGCACCAGGTTTGAATAATATGGTCTCCATCAAACCTTTCCTGAAAGCAAGATAGTTGATACATTAGTGTTTTTAGTTTATGTATGTTGTGATGTTCACAATTTTTAATATGGTTTTAAATAAGTTAATTGTTTTAATTGATGTAATTAATGTTAATTGAAGTACTATTTAATGTGGTTCTTTTGAGTCATTTTTATCTAAGTCTGTTGAAGAGGTGGACCCTCGAAAGCACTTACTTACAATAAATTGGACATTCTGCTGTGTTACATCCAGTGCTATTGTTTTTGTTCCTGATTGCTTTTTTCCAGATGTCTGGAATGCAGGATTCTTGAATTAACCTATTAATTAGGATGCTAACGGGGTAAGCGATGGAAAGGGCTGCTAGTTTTAGGTATTCTGAAGATAAGTTATCAGGAGCATTTGTACAAGGTTTTAGTTTAAGGAGATGTTTGTGGATGATGGATATAGGAATGGGTGATAGAGTGAAGTAGGGTAGGGGGGTTGAAGGATTGTGAGTTTTTGGGGATTCAGTAGTATCCGGGTTGATGTGTGGGAAAGAGGTTGTATGTTTAGTAATAGTATCAATAAAATATGTGCTGAAGAGTATTGCTAGCTCAGAGGGGTTTTTGTCTGGGTTTGGGCATGGAGTGTTATTAGTCCCTGGGTGGAATAAGGAATTAATGGTCCCCCAGAATTTTTGGGGATTTTGTTTACTCTGGTCTGGCGTAGATAGGAAGTGTTGTCATTAATCTTGGGTAACTAAGTATTTGGTTTGGTTTCGAAGATGTTTGTAATGATTGAGGTTGGTGGATGTTTTATCTTTTTGCCAGGTTTTCCATGCCCTATCCCTAGTGGACATGAGTTGCTTTGTGGCTTTAGATAGCCAACAGGCATGTTTAGATTTGATTATTTTGAGTCTGAGGGGAGCAAGACTAATTAGGGTTTGTAGAAATGTAGAATTAAAGAATTCTACAGCTTCATTGAGTGGAGGAGATTTTAGTGGACTCTAGTTTACTTTTTGAAGTATGTCATTAAGGGTATCATGGGTGAAATTAGTCAAATCATGGTAATATCTATATTGGTGGGGGCTGGGTGTAGACGTGGGCTTCCTTGTAATGAATGTGGGACAGTAGTAGCTGATACTGTCTGGGAGAGTGCCTGTGGAGGAGATGTTATCGGGTTCAGAAACCAGGATCCAGTCTAAGGTATACCCTTTGTTATTGTTTTTGTGTGGTCTGGTGACCTCAGAAATAAGTTAGGAGTATGTATAGAGGTTGACATTTGTAGAGGAGTTTCTATTGGTGAAGTCTAGCCAAATGATATTGACATCTCCTAGAATAATAGTTTTGTTTTGTATGTTGATGGTTGTCCAGGCTAGAATGTCCTCTAGAATTGGGCTGTTGTTACCTGGGGGACTGTATATAACTATAATGCAGAGGCTTTTGCTATTATTAAGTTTAAGGAAGGTAACTAATAGCTCAGCAGAGGAGAATGGAGGAATAGGCTTAGAATAAGAGATGACTGTGTAGTTGCTTGGGTATAGTAAAGAAATGCCACTACCTTTTTTATGGATTTTGTCTGATCTGAGGAAGGAGAAGTTTGGCAGAAGGATCTCAGAATCTGTGATATTTGCCTTTAGCCAGGTTTCAGTGAGGGCAGTGAAGTCAGGTTTGTGTTGGCTTAGCCATGCATGCAGGTGAGGAATCTTGTTCTTAATGCTTTAGAGATTAAGAGTTGTATAATTTAGACATGTTGAGTAGCAGGGAAAGCTATGTGATGGGGGGCAGGATTAGGGTGCATGTCACCACTGAGGGTTAATTTACAGAGAGTAGAGTAGTAGGTAAGAAGGGGCCTTTTTAGAGTAGTTGATAAGTTTTTGAACTTGGTGAGACATAATGCTGTGCTGTGTGGGGAGCAGAATGACTTTCTTTTGTAGTATAGGATTATTGAGATATAAGCTAGAGCAGATAGTTGTGTAGCTAAGTGAGATGTGATAGTGAGCTGATGTAGTGGAAGAGGGGGTGATGGATGAAAAGTAGTATGATACAAAGTTAGTTTAATCAAGAGAAAGAATTGTATGTAGAGTGAATGTGAGAGAGAAGATGTTGAACAGAAGAGACATAGTTGGGGTTGTGTTTGTAAGACACTAAGGTTTTAAGAAGTTGAGAGTGGGTTAGAGGATGTGAATAGGTAGGGAGTAGTAGGTGGTAGAAGTTTAGGATATATATTAGAAGGAGGAGTAAATAATATACTGAGAGTCTGGAAGTGATGAAGTGAGGTGAGGTAAAGGAGGGAGTAAGGTTGGGAATAGAGGAGTGAATGCAAGTGGAGACTTAGTGATTGGAGGATTATGTAGATGGAGTGGTTTGTAGTGTATGGAGAGGTTGTATTTATCTGGGTGTGGTGTGAGAAATGATAGGTTGGGAATAGTGGGAGGAGTTATGAGGTGGAGGTGTTGGATTGGTGGTAGGGAGAAGCTTCCTTATCAATATCTGTTGTGTTATTAAAGCAATAACACACCATTAGAGTACCAAAAAAAAAAAAAACATATTTCAATGCAAGAATGCACTTCATCAATTAGTCTATCCATCATTCTGTACTTTAACCCTATTAACCAGCCATTTAATGCCATGTACCAGATGTACCAGTCCTGGAATGATGATGGTGGCAGGTACCACCTTCTTGAGATACATTTCTTCTTTTTATTTCTCAATATAAAAAATCTAAATTTTACATAGTGTGGGTACACCCATCTAATGCCAATCTAACTTTTTGTTTCCATCCCAAATAAGCTACAGCTACAGTAAAAGTAAAAAAAAAATGCAATTGGTCTGTGAATTTTGGGTATTTCCTAACTTCTTGTTTTTCTGTTGTGGGGGTGGGTGGGAATGGGGGTAGGGTAGGGGAGCAAAGTGAGCCCGAGCATAGCGAGGTTGAATGGAGTAGGGCCAGCCCCCACTGGAAGAGGTAAGAGTCCTGCCAAAAACTATCACCTTTTTCCATACTTTATGCAGTTAGTTTCTTGTCCCTTCAGCTTAAAAATACCTTTTTTCCACACTTTATTCAATTAGTTACTTCTCCCTTTAGCTTAAAAAGACTGCACACATTTGCAGCCATCTATAGGTTTAATTGGTTTAAACACTGGGGTTGGGTAATAGCTATGGGAAAGTAGTCTATGGGGAAGAAGGAAGGAGCAGCTACAGGGAAAGGCATTTTCTGGTCGGTCAAGCCACTAGTGTGCTAACCCTAGAAGTCACCCAGAACATTTAGAAAGTAGAAACAAAAACACCTGAAAGCTGAATGCAGACACCTACACTATAGGTTATAGTGAAAACACGTCTTTGAAGATATTTGGAGGGACGTCAGGAATGTCTGTGTTCCAAATATTAGAAGTAAATGGTGGCACTGTGGGGGTAACCCAGGTAGTGGTACTGGAGTTTCAAGCTGAAAAACAAACAAAAGGTGTTAAGGTAAGTAAAGGGAAGGGAATAAGTAATACAAGTCAGAAATGGACCAGTGGAAACACAGGAAAGACAAGAGGAGACTAGAGAGTACCTGACTGGATGAACAGGGATATAGGAGAGGTAGCAAGAAGGCAGTGAGATAGAAGGTGAGATGAAATACACCTAACAATCAAAGAAAAGTATAGAGGGAGGCAGTAAATTTGTTCTTGAATCACAGGTTGTTGTTGTTGTTGTCTTTCGGCTTTTCCCGGTTAGGGGTCACCACAGCGGAACTCCGGTCTGCTAATGATTGTCAGTAGATTTTCATGAACACCGAGGTGCCAGCTCAATGTTCAACCTACAACGAAGGCACGCCCTTGCGCATGTCTTTCGAATGCCACCCGACCACGGGGAGGACATGCAGACTCCACACAGAAAGCACTCCCCGCATTCCGGCTGAGAATCAAACGGGAGAACCTCTTGCTGTGAGGCAACAGTGCTACCGCTGCAGGTACAGAATGCGAACAATAAATACAAGCAAAAGGGCACAGACTGTAATCCTAGCTCAGGCAGTATTATACTTTGCATACAGATAAACCAACATTCACTATAATATACTTAATTCACTAATAACTTCCTTCATCGTGCTTTATAATACAATTAGAGGCAAAGCAAGACAGAATTAGAACATGATAATCACATCATGGCAGTTGGCTAGGCCTTTAGGCAAATTATGACATGTCATAATATCTTTTGTGGTATGTCTTACCATAAATTTTATTTGGCATGGTATTTAGAAGGGAACTGTGAACTAACAAATATCACAGTGATGCTTTGATTGTCAAGAAGGCTAGATAGCAGATGAAAGCACTTATGTACTCTACATCTGGGCTGACTGATCTGGTTTGCTTTATGGATCTTTTCAGACCTTTAAAGTTGAGTAAAAAGACATGCACATTATTTAGTTAGTAGACATGTAAACTGAAAATGAGATGCAGGGGTAACATTAAATGGCAAAGGTTAGTGAATAAATAGCTGTACTTTTATGATCTTGAAATAAGATGACTTCTAATGCATATCCATTTCATAGGTAATATTAACACATTACAGATGAAAATTACATAGAAAGCATATCATAAGCCTAAGACTACAAAGCAATGACATATGACTATATACAGACATACAACTGTGAAGCAATGTACATACTTAATGCAATTAAAATTTAAGAAGGTAAAAAAAATGTATTGTGTCATCAGCTCCAAATACTATGGAAAAATATATTGCCTCATATACCAAAAAAAAAAAAAAGAAAAGAAATCTTACCTGATATAATTTTTACTATTTATTTCATTTAATTCAATATGTTTATTCTTTTGTTTTAAGTCAGTAAGTAGACCAAAAAATATTGAATGTTTTAGTCAATTGCAAGTCAAAGAAATATCATATAGTAAAATATATGAAATGTAATTCACATCTTTCAGTTTGCTATCCAGATGAATAGAAAAGTGTAACTCCACGAGTGTATGAAGTGATGCGATTGTATGAATCTGAAACAACTGGGTTGGCTGGAGCTGCAAAATCAAATTCAATTCCACCAAACTTATTATTGCCCATAAGACCCTTTAATATCTAAGCAATACACCAATACTCATGAGTCTAATCACTCCATATAAAACTCTTACAAACCTACGCTCAGCAAATAATCTACTCATATCTAGACAAAACCCAACAATAAAGCAGGTGATTCCCTTTTATCTAACTCTGTGGGAAAAATCTGGAACCTACTTCTTGGTGAACTCACATCTCTATCTACAACTCCACTATTCAAAAAGAAACTCAAAATATACCTTAGAACCCACTGGCTATGTCCTTGTACCAACCCAGACTAAGATTCCTCTTCCTGTTATCCTGGGTTCTCACACTAAATACTACTCACATCATTGCTACTTTTAAGACCATTGCCTTCTACCCCTCTGTTAATCTGATCAGTTAGCTAACTTGAGACTGTACAAAACCCATTCTTCGCAGATACTATTATAAGTTAGGATGATCGTACCCAACAAGTGCCTTATGAATGTGTCACTGCCTTATAGATGAGTCACTGCCATTTAAATAATATGTCCCTTCCTTGTAAATAATTATATGTTCTTCTGTGATGTATACAATCTTTATTATGGAATGTCTCACACCCTTCTAAATACTTTTTTCTTGTATGATTGCTTGGTCTAACAAAGAAAAACATAAATAAATAAATAAAATTGGTTTGTTATCTATCATGATTACTATGTTACTATGTAAACAGCTGTTTTGTCTGACAAGTGAACTGTATCTGTAGTTGCAATATTTCTGCTTTGTTTTTATGTGGAGCTTTTCTCCCCGGGCCACTACTGAAAATGGACAGATATCCAGTTAGACTAGGCCGGTCAACAAATGCAAAATAAAATAAAATAAATAAAAATAAAATAAAAATATGAACTCCTGATTAGCTTATTTCAGGAAACAATGTAACTTGCATAAAAAGCATGTAATGATTTATTGCAAATCACCTTTATGCTACTATTATATTAGGCTTACAGCTTTAAAGAATTTAGAAGAATTAATCTTTTGTAAGTTAAATTTTATCTACAATCTACTTACCTTTGTTTGTATGAAGAAGTTGCCTTAAAATACCTTAAAACTGAGTGTTATGGTTAAGTGAGGTAAAAAACACTTGCCCTGTGAGAAATTTCTGCTACCAAGTATAACATTAGAAAGACAAATATGAGAGGTAGAGTGTACATATCATGACTTACTGATTTAAAGAATCACATATAAAGAAAGGGTCGTACTGCTAATATATGAATTCTTATATCATCTACTTTTCTCTCTTGGTTCAACAGAAAAACAAGAAGTAAGGAAATACCCAAAATTCACAGACCAATTGCATTTTTTTTACTTTTACTGTAGCTTAGGCTATTTGGATGCAGTGAACAAAAAGTTAGATTTGGGCAGGATGGGTGTACCACCACTCCTATGTAAATTACAGATTTTTATATTGAGAATAACAAAGAAATGTATCTCAGGAAGGTATAAGTACTGTGCCACCATCATTCCAGGACTGGTACATCAGGCTAAATGGCATGTTAACCTGGATACGATTAGGGTTAAAGTACAGAATGGTAGACTTAAATTGATGAAGTGCATTCTTTGCATGAAATATGTTTTTTTAGGTTTTGTGTACTCTTACGTAAGGTGTTATTGCTTTAATAACACAACAGATATTGATAAGGAAGCTTCTCCCTATAGTTTTCTCTCTTGTGGTTGTGATACTAAATACAATGTAATGATCCAGAGTTGTTCACTAGAATGGATGGATGTGGGGGTTGCATATAATGATCTTTGAAAGGATGTCAGATACATTTTTGAACAATAAATAGTAAAGCACAAATATGGTTTAATGTACAAGTTAAGAGATGGTATACAAATGGATAAGGCTTCAAATGTTTGAACCCTTTGTCAAAATGAAACCTTGTAATGAATACAAATTGATCGAAACCTCTCAACCTCTTAGCTCCTGAAATCTGGACAAAGTCTAAAATGATGGAGATTTTAAATATTCTTCTTATAAAATTAGAAGGTTGCTAGAATTTATGTTAGAATACATTTTCTGAAGGATATAAAGTCTAAAATGCAAATGTGTGTCATTATTTAATTACTTCAATCCTAAATAATTTACTGAAAACCACAAATTTTATGAGGAACAGGCCAATATTATGAGACAAAAATCTGGACTGTCTGCGGAAATCTGTACATTCTGAGGCATGTGATGAATATCTGTACCATAAAGACTTTTTTACAAAAATTTTGCAGTGCATTATAAATATGTCTGTTAGCAACAAGTAAAATAGTATTTTCAGAATATTAGTAAAATAAAATGAATATATCAGAATTTTAGGAAATGATATCTATATTTGGTTATCATATCTCCCTTCCCAAGCATAACTGCAAACAAAGATCGCCATGCTTAAACATGGCTACACTCCATTATTACTCCTATCATGCACTATGTCATGTTACCTGGAGCTGTTCCAGACCAATCAACTTACCATGCATATTTAAAACAGGTTGTAAAGCAGCAGGCATGCGTATGACTCCTACAAGTGATTATATGTTTTATAGTAAGGAGTCAGGATATAATAATGTTGCATTGACAATACCCTATGACTTTTAGATGGAAGGCATACAGAAACCTCTGAATTTATGTCATATATTGTACAGATAGAAAGATTCATAGATAGATAGCTAGATAATGTCTTTTTGGATTAATTTCAGCTCTGCCTCTCTACTAACGGGGCATTTCCTGCTAGAATTAATTATTTAATACCACGCATTTCCTACAATTCTTTGCCTTGTCTTTAATCTTCATTTCAGATAAATAAAACTTACTTATAGAATAAAATGTTCCTTTTTTCTAAAAAGTGCATCTAATGGGAAGAGTGGCTGCTTGTATATCTGTTGCTTAATGTGAACGCTTTCAAATTTCTATTAGAAAAAACATGTAGTTGTTGCTCTGCTCACCCAATTATAAAGCTAGTCTTTGCTTTACATTTTTCAAAAGCTATAGGTTTAACTCTGCTCCTAAAAAATTCAGATTCTCCAGACTTATAGATGGGTTTTACCTGCCTGGACAACTGACCCCACTCCATCTTCAATAACAAGTAATACTTTGTGAAAAACAATAAAAAAGCAATATTAAAATGTAGGTGCTGAAAGCATCCAGTGTTCATACAGTACCTCAATACGTAGACTTGATATTGTCTATTTATGGACAATTTTGTTTCATTGAGTTGATTGAAATCAAAATTATAACTTGTTTGCTTACCTCAGGACAATTCACTACCAAGCAGTAAAATGCTGGCAGCTGTTAGGACACCCCAAACATCTAATGACTCTGCTTACTCTTTTTATCCCCCACTGTTATGTTTAATTTTAATTAACATGCATTCATAATGTATGCAGATTCTGCATGTTGATTTCAGTCTCTCTGTCACTTTCTGTCTGCAACTGTGGAGACCCTGAGATCTATGCAGTATCATTAATGTGATGCAAAAAAGATAAAGAGAGAGAGAGAGAGAGAGAGAGAGATGAAGTAGAAAGAAGGGAAAATATAATCTCAATCCACTCATGTCTCCTGCCATTTAGAACCATTTTCTGTCAGAGGAGTGGTAAGGATTTCTGTAGTACACTAAATGCCAGTAGGGTAGATTGATTTTTAGAATGTTGCATCAATAGATGCATTTGTTAATGCCAGTAGGTGGTACTTGGCCACTGGTTATTGTAACACCTTGCATTCAGACAGCAAGGCCTGCCTGTTTAACTAATCACTGACCAGCCCTTCCTGTGCTGCAGCCTTAGTTAAAACAATGCATGCATTCTATCCTCCTGTCTCTATGCTCCAGTCTAGCAAACAGCTTCACAAGGTCATATTTGTAAGCAATTTGACAGTGAAAACAAACACATCAGGGTCCTGATCAGCAATATAGTGAAGTCTCTGAGTAGACAACCCCCCCACCTTATTGCTTTTCACATTGGTCAGTGTCTTATGGATCCACATGTCTACTGTGTGCCAATCCTTAGCAGATGTAATACATGATGGATAAAGGTCTGCACAACGCAATCAGATCATTTAGACCTAATTTATAACACACAACAAGGCTGCTATGCCACAGAATGCTAATTATGGCAAAACTAATTTATGATTCAAAGTACTTAAAGGAGATAACATTACTGACTTGCTAGTGTTCTCCCAGAAGGGAATAATATAATGGTGAAAGCTGGTTTAGATGAGAAGTATTTGTCAAATGAATTTATGATTAGACCTGTATAATCTGAATATCAACATTACTGGAAAGCTGGGTATTTTGAAAAGTAGACGACAGGTATGAAGACAATCCCAGCTGATGAATTGTCAAGTGAACTTAGATGCAACTAACTGAGCATACAGCTAATGTGTAATAAAATCTATGCTTATGAAGATAAAAACCTTTCACTTATCACTAAGAATTCAAAACGATTACATTGCTATAGAGGGAGACTCCTGTAAAAAACAACCCTGTGCCAAAAATAATAGCAAATAAAAGAAAATCATGATAACACTAAATAGATAACACAGTGTGCATGTCACTCAGAAACGTTCTTTCTTAATTTTAGCCTGGGTTCAGAGAATGCCACTGAATGACAACAATGCAGTATTATTCTACAGCTCACTTTGTGGTCCGGCTCAAAATTCTGCTGAAAAAGTGTTACACAATTAACCCTCACTGTGTTTGCATGGTCACTAAGTAGACCTTCTCTATGCACAATGTATCTACTATTTTCAGCCATTGTTAGACAGTATACATTTCTGTTAATATCTAGCAGGAGAATAAAGCTTAACAGCATGCAAAACTGTCTGACAAATGCTTGTTAAGTACCTATCTGATGTCAGAAAAGTGCATAACAAGCCTGTACTTTTTCAGTTTCATAGCATAATCATAGCACTCCCTGCACTACATTTCCTTATAAGTGATAGTATGCTCCATTTTTCCCTTTGGCATCAGGGGATATTTTTCATTTTTCTCATGTAGAGTGCTTTGAAGAGAAAAAGAAACAGTGCTGATATGTAAGCAGAGTATTTTGCATTACCATCTAATAATTTAGCCTTTACAAATGCTTAAACATGAAACTTGAAATTAGCATGTTTTTCTAAAGTAAGAACATGCTGTCTTATGAAACTTCCTTATCTAACTGAGAAAATAGTTGCTATTCTGGGATATCATGCTAAATTACATGATCAGAAGATGACGATATTGCATATGATATCATGAAGATAGTCATGACAGAAATTATCTAAAATGATACAGGGGCCCTATTCTGTTAAATATTGAATAGCTTGAGTTAAGAGGCGATGCTGCCATTTGGAATGTGTGGCATTCTTTGAAAATGTAGCACTGGCACTTGATAAACAACTGAGAATGTATACTGTTTATTGCAACCTTGCTAAATCAATCAAACACTATCCTATATAAAGGAATAAATAGGATCAAGGTGCATCTCTAAGGATGCAAATACACATCAGTGTTTAAAGTTTTCCTATTAAATGCTTTATGAAAAAATAATTGGAAGATTCTGAAAAGTAATGTAGTCATCTCTTTGAAACATTTATTATAAAGGAATGAATACTGTGTGAGAAATGGTCATGCAGAAAAGGAAGGGAACATATGCCTGTTTTTTGTGTCACTTGCAAGTTAATTGCTAATAGGTTATATGGTTGTGATGAGAAAACAAGGAAAACATATGGCGCTAAAGAATATGTCAATTGCAGTGGTAACAATGTTGTTTATGTTGTTGCATGCATCTCCTGTAATGCTTTTTATGTTGTCAAGACTGAGTGGGAAACTTTAGCAAAGGGTACAGAACCATGAATATACTACATAAAGTAAAGATAATTATAATGTATCGTATAGACATTACACATTATTTGCATATTTCAAGAAATTTGTGTTTCATGTTATAGAGAATCTAAGTACTTCTGTAAGAAGATGAAATATGGAGTTATTGCTTGACAAAAGGGAAATTTTCTGACAACTTCAGCTGGTAGCTAACACCCCCCCCCCCCCCAACTAGAATGTATTTATTAGCATCAAGCCAGAACAGAAAAATAAGAGACTGAAGTAGTATTGTATTCAAAAAGTGTTTAGACGTTTTTATGGTGTAGTGGATGGCACATTAACCTTATAAGCAAAAGGTCTGATGTTCAACTGCTGGTATTAACTTAAACTTTGATGTTATTTCATTTCATTTGAATTTTTCCAGACATCTATTTTTTAATGCATTGAACTCTAGAAAGTGGAGTGCTTGTGAGTCAGAATGGTGTAAAGTAAACGTGATTTACAGCAAACTACTTAAATTTGGTTGTGTTTTAAAATGTTTATAAGTCTAATCAAATCCATTGGGAGTAAAAAAATAAAGACATACAAATAAACCATCTTTTTTGGAATAACATGCTGGAGATTACTGATTATATTCTAATGAAGAATTTTAAGTCAACAGGATATCCTGGAAACTGTGTTTTTGCTTTTATTTGTGTATACATATACATACAGAGAGATGCATTTCATTAAATCACTGATGCAGCCAATTAGTATGTTCTACATTGACTACAAATGGTCAAAACTCAGTCAATCAATATATATATATATATATAGATATAAATAAATTAAATAACCACTGTTCTATGTAGGGGGGTCAACCCCCCCCCCCACACCCACATTCACACTCACTGCTAATTATATATACTAATGCTGAGATCATAAACAGTGGCAAAAGGACAAAATCGAACCTTTGCCACCTACTTCACCTTTACACATGCTAACCAAAATCCTAACCTCATCCCTGCTGAGACCCTAACATGCAGCTTACCTTATAACTTATAAAAAGCCCTTTTGATAACACTACAACTACACAAGGCTCAGATACTTACCACATGCACACAGACACACACCTGCACATGCACACTTCATCTAACCCTCGAACTCACACACACACACACACACACACACACACACACACACACACACACACACACACACACACACAGTAAATCACCTTACCTAACCCTTACCCAAACCCTAAAACAGTCCCATTCATACACACAAACTAAATCTATCCCCTTATCTAACCCTTATCCTCACCATAAAACACACACTCTCAAACAACACCACACCAACTCCACCACTTACCATTGTTGACCAATCAGAGCTTGCCCATGGTAGGGTTTGCACACATAGTCTTCCACTCACATCCACATACAGCTGCTCACTTGTTTCTTACAAATGTGTGTCAACCAATTCAGCAAATTAGCTGTAACCATATATATATATATATATATATATATATATATATATATATATATATAATGTGTGTGTGTGTGTGTATGGGTGCATAACTGTCTGTTGAAAATGCCTTTCATTGACGGGTGGGGAAGCCAGTGCAGTTGAGCGAAAATCAGTTTTGTGAACCATGCTGGCTTTCTCACATTGAAATCACTGTACAGTGGGGATTGAGAAATTTGCTTTTTCCTACTATATAATGTGATCTCTGTATTGATAAATATATAACTAGCAGGGGTATGTGGGGTGCACGTGGGCTTGTCCCCTGCAAAAAGTGGTTTAGTGTTGTCCTTCTATTTTTTTGTGTAGCAGTGTATTTCTCTTTCGACCATTAACAGTCAATGAAGTATAGTTCAATATATCTACACATCATCGAATAGTTAAGCTCTCACACACACACACACACACACACACACACACACACACACACACACACACACACACACACACACACACACACACACACATAGTTTCCATTCATTTGATCAATAGGAAGTTTGATCAACATCTATTTAATAGACTGTATTTGGTCAGCTATTCAGCTGGGATTGTGCAATTTAGGAGTTAGCATATATAATTAACAGGGGATGTAGGGTGAAACCCCCCACAATGGTGGTTCATTGGGCTTGTTTCCCTGAAAAAAATACACTTTTATGTTATTTATTTATTTATGTTTTTAATGTCTGCATGTGCCAAGATTGCTTCTCAGCACGTGCATAGTAGGACCTCAACGTTTCCATTTTTGAGGTAAAATGGTTTACATTTCAATGTCAACATTCATTTTTGTTAACCCAACAAAAGTAAATAATATATATATTATGAATGACATAAATTTACATAATGTGCACACAGTTAAATTAAACTGGCTAATGGCAAGTAAACCCATTGTTTTAGAGTTTACAAAAAAAAAAAGAACAAAAAATATATGAGGCCTAAAAGAAGCAAACATTCAGACACAATGACTATGACTACAGTCTTCAGTCAACTGTGTTTTCTATAAGTAGTGAGAAAAAGGCAAAAGGCTCCATACGACTTTAAAGATATAGTGCTGAATGAGTAAGAATTTTGAATCGGTTATTTTATTATTTATCTGCAATCACATCATTAACTGTTACATTTGTTCATATAGATACTATATTACAGACTGCATCTTTTCTCTTAATTATGAAATGTAATCTCTTAACAAAACAGCATGCAGATGTTAACATCTCACTGTTGTGGTCTCCAACTTATTAGCAAGCTTAACTTGCCCTTCCAGTGGCATTTCTTTTTCCATTATATGTAGGTTAATTATGCCATAAGGTACTGATTAAATTCAATCTATTTATTTCTAATATGGAATACATTATTTATTTCAATACCAAAGTTGAAGGTGTAGAGTTTGTTTGCAAAGCAGTGTGTGTTCTCATTTTTCCTTATGGAGAAAACCTACCATTATTTACTGATATTTAACATTCTATTATTATTAAAATTCCTGTCTTACAGCATCATTTAGAATGTCTGTAGGTGTGTGAAGGTATAGTTTGCTATCATGTTTATGTTCTTCTTCTTTCGGCTTTTCCCGGTTAGGGGTCGCCACAGCGGAACTCCGGTCCGCTAATGATTGGCAGTAGATTTTTACAGTGCCGAGGTGCCAGCCCGACGCCCAACCTTCAACAAAGGCACGCCCATTCACGCATGTCTTTCAAACGCCACTCGACCGCGGGGAGGACATGCAGACTCCACACAGAAGGTGCTCCAGCCGAGAATCAAACAGGACAACCTCTTGCTGTGAGGCAACAATGCTACCGCTGCATCATGGTTATGTAAAAGAAAGAAAGAGAAAACAAAAATAAATAGTTAACCTATAGGCATTTAGTTCTTTGCTGCAATGCTGCATTTCTTATCAAACTCCATTCGGAACAGAGTTCTTGCCAGGTTCTAACTGATGGCTTAACTTGCATTAACCTTCATTCATGAAGTCATCTCAAATTTCACTCCCGGAATAACTAATTTAGTGCTTTGTTGAAATTTACAATTGGCAACAAGTAATAAAGAGCATTTTGCTCTTTGTTGACTTAGAAAGCAAGTTTTGCTTAAAGAAAAGATAACAGTATGATGAGATCAAAGAACTGGTACCATCAAAATGAAAAACAGGAAAAGCAAAAGCAAAACATAACTTTACTTGGTCATAAATAAACATAAGAAGATACTTCATTTACAAGTAATTGCATGTTTTAGAATCATAATGCGACAACAGCATTTCCTTCAGCTATTTGTGCATTTTTCAGTTTAATGGCTCCTGCACTTATACATTCCATGAAACAACTATTTTCACTTGTATTTGTGAAGAAGCACACCTGCTGTAAGTATACTTCAGAATTAAGTTTTGGAAAAATCTGTATGGTTGTCATGGCAATCATATTCAGGGTTACTGAACCTTTTGCTTTGATTATCTATGTTTCTATTCAGAGACTTGTTTAATTGTACTTTTCTGAACTGCAGTTGTAACAGGTGTGCTACTTTTGATGGCCACATATAAATAGTGTCTCACTGAGTGTAAATACATGTGACAGTACTGTCTGATTTCCATATTGATTTATTTATTTGTAAAATGACCTGCTTCTTTTTTAATCTTTTATCTTGTTTCCAGTAAAACAAGAAATGGGAGGACAAGTGAGAGGAAATGTGAGACAAATGAAGGATTAAAAACCCCAATCAGGCACATAGAATAATTCAGCCTCATCAAGATGACCGTGCACTATCTCATATTAATACTTGACAAAAGATTCAGGCACCTTTTGGCATGTCCATACATTTATTACAAATTTGTTTTGCGTGTTTCAGTATAACAGGCCAGCCTACTCCAGATCCCAATAGTCCTTAATGAAGCAACAAGACGAACAAAGCTATCAAACTGAGATAAGTGGGTATAATACATTTATTTTTAAAAGACAAGTTTTCAGAATCAACCACTGCTTTTATCAGGTAAAAAAAAAATCAAAATCAAAGGCCAGCAGACAGTGATATACCAGTTGCTTTATTAAAGTATGTATAAATTAAACTTCATCAGACCGGTTTCGGCTGAAAAAAAAAACACTTAGATAGCCTTCATCAGTGTAACATGTGATTCAGAATTCCATAAAGTTAGTGTCCATTTATAGAGTAGCCTTTCAACAAAAATGAAGCTCATTGGTTATTCAAAAATTCTCATTCAGACCTGGTGGAAATAATCTACCCAGCTTAATGATCCACTTTTTTTCTTTTGTATTCAATACAGAGTGCCATCCAGCTTTATTAGTCCTACTACCAACAATCCTATCAATGATTGTGAATCTGAAGTTTGCACCATGGTGTATCAATGAATGTTTGTATAGGGCACTGCTTACTCTTTTGGTTCTAATGTAACTACAATGTTCAGAAATCCTAAGTCTCAATGGCCTAGAAGTTTGCCCGATGTAAAAGGCAACTGGTACATGTAGCAAGACAGATCGCCGAATCCGTTCCACAGTTAGCTAGGAATTTACTGTCATATACTATACCTGTGTTCCTGCTAGTAAATTGTTTAGATTTCACTAACTTGGGACAATGTATGTAGTGTCCACACGGTACACATCCCGTAAGTAATTACCTGCCAAAGTGCATTGACTATAATCCTAAGTTTGTTTCCAGCCATGTTTGTAATGATTAAAGTGGGACCCCAAAGTTTTCCCTTTTCAAAATGAGAAGAGACATCTATCATTAAGGATCTCAGATAGCTTGCTATCAGCTAAAAGTATGTTCCAGTGTCTCTGGACACCATCTAATAATATATTAGTATTCCTCCCATAGGTGGTGACAAGGCGGATCTGCTGATCTAGAAGAATGATCATATTCTGTCATTTCTCTTTGTATTTATCCTAGCCCCCCCCCCCCATCCCCAGTACCCTACAATGTTCTGTAGAGAATCTTGCATCTAGTACATTGTCGGAAACAAGTCCACACCAAGTACTTTATACTAGTCTCTGTCCCCTCAGCTAAAAAAGGCAAGTATCACTTCAAAGTAGTGCTGTGGCCTATGCAGAACACAACAGTTTTAAAATATTGACCTTAAAATTTGACACGACGTTAAACGTTTGCAATATGTCAAATACAGCTAGGGAGACTTGAGTTGATGTTTTGGCAGGTACTATGAAGATGTCATTCACAAATAATTCGGTGATAAATATGTTTTACCCACAGCTTGACTTACCTCACCCACAGCAAGTGCCTCCCCATATTAGCCAGATGTCCCCTGGCAGCACACATCAAATGGGAGACAGATGATATACTGTTTGGTGTTGTTCTGCAAAAGATATAGCTCAGAAACACAGAGATCTAGGACTACTATAGCATGTGATCTGCTGTACATAAATGCATGTTTTGCAAGAAAATGTTTTTTCCTTAACAATGCCAGAAAGTAGTTGCAAATTATGTGAGCCTTATCCCTGTCTATATTCAGAATATGCTTGGGTACCCTGACCTTCAACACCCTGTCAAACCTATAACCATCCTTTCACAATATCAATGTTGCCTTTGAAGAATAAATGAAGCTTAATCAGGATGAACTACTTTCGTCACAACTTCCCACACTTTTTTTGCTCAGGTTGTTATATAAATTTTACAATCAGTATTTATAATAGAAAGGCAGTGATACCTCACTGGATGACCAATGACTCTTGGTCAGTGTTAGGGGTACAGTGACCACTGGTGCTCAACAAGACTCCAGAAGAATATCCTGGATGGCCAGAGTATGACAATTAAATACTCCTAACAAGAAAACTAAAGTTTAAGATCGGAGGTATCTATAGAGCTTGGTCCAAAGGGCATCTAGTCTTAATGCCTTACATGGGGAGGAATGGCGCCCCTGATGGAAATCCTTCCAAAGACTCTGCCTCAGTATTAGTATTATATGATGATAACATGCACATTTCCACAGATTTACAAATACCCTCTGGATACCCCTAGAGGAATATACGTTCTTCTTTGTGTATTGGTCTGATAAAAAATTATCCTACAATCATTCCTCTGCAACTTAGCCAATCTGGTTAATAAGTTCAAATGCAGAAGGAAGAAGTGCAAGTGTTAGATCAGGTATCATTTAAACGTACAAAAATACTGCATTCTCTTTGTATAAGTCTAGAAATGCAGCCATATTAAAGTAGGCTTCACAGTTTGCATACAGTTTCAGCAAATGCACTTTGTTTTTTTTCCCAAAATGTTTTTATTCATAGTAAATGCACTTTCAATCAATGAAAATAACCTTCAGTCAAGAATACTGATAAGAACTGAATGTGTAGTACATTTGAGTACACACACATCTTTTTTGTATGCTACAAGGCTTGGTAACCAAGGCTAAAGAGGCATGTAAGAGATACTTAGTTCATTTTGGACTGATATGCAGAGAGTCATGGCAATGCAGTCCTTAGAAGTCAGTACAGATGCTTGAGTTTGATTGCAGAAGTCAGATCAAATGTACAGCATTCCAGAATATTAATTATTCTATTCAGGAGGAAAGAAATATAAAGAATATGAATGCAGAGGACTGTTTAAGTTTATCAGCATTGTTATTGGAAATAGTATTCAGATATGAATGGAGAATTTATGTCAGCACTGTTATTGACATAATTTCTACAGACTGTTTCAGTTTATCAACACAGTTTTTGGAAACAGTATTCGGATATTGCTGACTTGTACTTCCACTGTACATAATAAAGCATTCTTAACTAAAATAATGTTTGCAGACTTCATTATGAAAGGTGCAAAAAGACTTTGCCCATAAAGGCTTGCTTGGCACCTGTTTTGCACAGTTCTGAGTAATTAACAGATAAAGATATTCATTCCAGTCTCATTCCAGTTTCTTCCAGTTGTTCCAGTTAATTCCAGTATCCTGCAGTCACATCAATTATTTCAGCAAGGAATCTCTGCTTCAGTTTTTCACAAAATAAGAGAACTTTTACATCCAAAATCTCCATTGCCCAATGGTCTAGCTATCTGACACAAAAGGTGGACTAGCTGATATCATGTAATATTCTGCATCTTACTTGGTTTTGATCCCAGCGACCATACCTAAAGTTCTCCAGTCACACAGTACTTAATTTTCCCCAAAATAATGCAGGGGTGGGATAAAAAGTCAGGAGTCAAGTTATTCTCCTAGAATATATCCCAAAGATCTGCTACCTTATCCTGTACCTAAAAAAAAACATTGTAAGAAGAAAGAATATGGAAATGTGAATGGTGTGAGACTTGCAATGTGGTCAAAAACTTTCATATTTGTCAGCATTTTTGCTTACATTTTCAATTTTCAACATGGTTATCTTTTGGTCCTACTTCAACTGCTAAACTGGTTATTATTTTTTTACGCCCTGACTATTAAGAAATAATATACCATGACTTTTAAACTACTTTAGACAGAATTGGGGAATGGAAGTAGTATTTATCAGGTCACAACAATCGCCTTCATGAAAATGTGGGTATAATGTGTTATACGATTCCAAGATGTTTACTTATGTTACAAGAACCACTGAATTTTTTTTGTGTCTCTCGGCTTTTCCCAGTTAGGGGTTGCCACAGCAGAACTCCGGTCCGCTAATGATTGCAGTAGATTTTTTACGTACTGGCTTGCCGGGCCTAACGCACAACCTTCAATGAAGGAACACCCATTCATGCACAGAAGACGCTCTAACTGAGAATTGAATGGGCAACGTCTAACTGTGAGGCGACAACGCTACCGCAGCACCACCACCGCAGTACAAGGACCACTGAATAACATTAAGTTATTTCAGTTTGTTGTCATCTCTCAAAAAAAAAAAAAATAAGTGACTCTGCGGTGGAATAAGTCACGCAAATAACAGTTAAGTGTAAGAAGACAGTAAGTGAGTTGTAGATTTATAGTGAAAGTGTTCCAACATGCTGAGAAAATAGTGACAATGTGCTTGTTCTTTAAGGACATTAAAGAAAAAAGTTTATTTATTTCATGTCTATGAAACAAGAAAATGGTCACCTGGTATTATTAAAAATGAAACTGTGAATACTAGAAAACTGATCACACATCCGCACTTTTTAGTTTTTACATAATGTTTTGAAAATTATTTCTGCTCTTGTTACTAGTGCATTAGGCATTTCATATAATTCAGTTTCATATAGTTCGGGCCTAACACAAAAATAGAGGATTACTATATATTCTGAATAATCAATGCACGATTTTCACATAAAAATAGACATGGGCATGTGTACATCCTTCTTTTGTAATGTAGGGTGTCAGCAACAATTCAGAGAGTCTGTGTCTGGGCTATTACTCGTGTGTGTGTGTGTGTGTGCGCGTGTGTGTGTGTCTGTGGCATGTGTGTGTGTGCACTCGCGTGTGTGTGTGCGCGTGTGTGCAGCATGTGTGTTTGTGTGTGTGTGTGTGTGTGTGTGTGTGTGTGTGCGCGCGCGCGGCATATGTGTGCATGTGTGTGTGTGTGTGTTTGTGTGTGAGCGCACGTGCGCCCACACATATGCATACAGTTTATGACAATCCCTTCTTATATCATTTCAAACAGAGCTGAAAATATGAAGATATTAATATGTGGTTATATACTAAAATATAAGCAGTATATTTAAGGCAATCTACAAAGATAATATATCATTGTATCCAGACTGCAATGATGTATATGTGCAGTCTTTTTGTAATGCCCAAAACACATAGAGTGCCACAAAAGTATGTCAGGTTATAATTACGATGAGACTCCACAGAAAAATAAAAGCTTTTATTCTTAGAAGTAATTGTTTCCTTTAACTTACAGGACAGGCTAGATCTGTATCTAAAGTTCTCAATTTGCAAATAAATGGAAGATTTCCTGAAACTGACAAGCTTGGATCAGTTTCAGATTTGAGATATGTGTCACAAGAGTATATGTGACTGACTATTAACCTTTTTGAGAATATTTTTATTAAATGAAATACTCTATTTCAAAAAAGTGAAATGAGCAGCACATACATATTATATTCAGGAAAACCTTACACTGATCAAAAAAAATTCAAAAGTCAAACTGGCATACCTGTAACTGGAAAAAAGAAAAAAAGAAAAAAAAACACTGAGACACCACCATCTGTGTCTACTGAAACTATTTTTAGCTCACATTTACAAATGCACCCACCTTATGTCAAATGTTTGTCGGATAAGAGCCTAACCCTTGGAGCTTCTGCATATATTTTTAATTTAAAGTATTATGTTGTAAAACTTGTGGAGAAATGCTATCTGTAATATACAGCAAAAGCCAGAATGTGTGTGTGTGTGTGTGTGTGTGTGTGTGTGTGTGTGTGTGTGTGTGTGTGTGTGTGTGTGTGTGTGTGTGTGTGTCTGTGTATCTATCTATATATAAAGATATATGTATGTATATATATATATATATATATATATATATATATATATATATATATAGATTACTGCGGTGGTGGTGCTGCGGTAGTATTGTCGCCTCACAGTAAGATGTCCTGTTCGATTCTCAGCTAGAGCGTCTTCTGTGTGGAGACATGCGTGAATGGGCGTACCTTCGTTGAAAGTTGTGCATCAGAACTGGCAACTTGGCATGTAAAAATCTACTGCCAATCATTAGCGAACCAGAGTTCCGCTGTGGCGACCCCTAACCGGGAAAAGCCAAAAGACACAACAACATATAAATATATATATATATATATATATATATATATATATATATATATATATATATATATATATATAAAACAAAAAGCTCTCTTGGAGGCCATATGAAGAGAAAATAATAAATATAGTCAAAAAACGTCACAAAGACCGTGTAAAATAAATGAAATCTTATAACACAGGACAAAATACCCAGGAGCTGGTACTTAGCACTTTCATCCTTTATTAAGTGATAAGGACTTCATCTGATAAACTTGTAGCTATATTGCATTTGCTGTCAAATTCTATGATTTAGCAGAGTACAATGATTTATTCCTTCAGAATTTGCCTTTGCCCTCCTACATTTACCATTTTACTCTTCCTATAGTAACTATTTTTCTTCATAAAGTCTAACCAAATAATGTGTATACAGAAATTATGAAATAACTGAACTAGGGATACACAAAGATTTCCTAATCCTAATTATGTGGACCTACTATATAAAAACCTTCTATTCTGAAAAATAAAAAGTGCTCCGCTTTTTAACCCTCTCCTGTAACTTTTAAAGATCAACTTTATGATGTTTAATCTGCGAGGTAATGGCATAGCTAGAGTGGGGCAAAGGGGGCAGCACCCCGGCCTCAAGGTTTTATGGGGCTCTGTTAGGTTATTCCACTCGATCAGTAGTGTAGCACTGGTACTCATTCCTATACCAGTATTTATAAATGCAAGTAAATAATAATCACAGCACTGAAGGGTTTCAGTGCTTCAAGTATAGTTTGCAGCAAGCCTCTAGAGTTGAAAAGATTTGCATTGTTGGATGAAGGAGATTGAAATCAGAATCTCTCGGCCACATGCTTATGGCACTAAATTCATTCCAGATAAGAGATCTGCTTATAGAATACAGCAGAAAGAACAGAGGTTAAACCTTGCAGCCATATCATGTCAAATTTATAGAATGCTTCTCTACAGACTTATATCTACAGTGTAAAGAGCCAGGAATTTCTCATATGGAAACTCCCTGAACTGGGCTTCCCTGTATACAGTCCTGCTAAATTATTAGCAGCTGCATGGGACAGACCAGAAAGTTCAGTGGTATTGCTGAAGCCTGGCAGTTGTACAAGTGGGAGACTGAGGCAAAAATGAAAATAGACCCCTGGAAGGGATTAGAGCATATTATTTCTTATAAAGAGATGAAGTGGAAAGCAAACAAGGTAAAAAGAGCTAACAATACAGTTCCTGTTCACAGTCAGTCAGCAAGGGAAAAGATAATGCAAAAAAAAAAAATCACAGAGTTGATGACAGCCCACAGGAAAAGACAGCATACAGCTGGAAGGCATGCAACCTTTAGAAAACAGAGAGAAACATATTACATTACCTCTGATAAATGTTGCTCCCATGGTCAGGAACATACCTCTCAACTGTTTAGATTTTTGCTTCATATTTTTGGTCTGCTCCTCATAAAATTTGTGGTTTTCTGGCAAATCATTGATGACTGAAGTCAATAAATAACGGCATATATTTGAGTGTCAGACTCCACATCTTTTAGAAAATACATGTTAAAACAAATCCTGCTATTCTATCAACTTTCTAAGTTTATAAGAGCAATATTTAAAATCTCTCCCAGTTTTGGGGCCTTTGCCCCCCCCCCCCCATTATTTTAAGTCTTGTCTACATTTCTTGTGCTAAGAGGTTGAGATGGCCAAGGAGTACAAATCTAACACAGAAAGCAAGGAAAGAAAATCTGACTGACATGCAGGATGAATACTGGTGGCGTTCCAAGTGAAGGCTCCATGGCCTAGAAAGCTGTGGCTCATGACTGAATTCGATTTTTGGTAGTACACCTCAAAAGCAGAAATGGAAGGAGAAAATGTCAAAGAAATGAATGTTGAACAAGTCATATTGGTAAATGGAATTATAAAAACAAACTACATAATGGCATAGATTATGCCCAAGTGAGAGAGAGAGACTTTATTAGAGAGATCAGTTTATGTTAAATGTGAGCTATACACTTTCTGTTTATTTAACTGCACTATTTTTTTTATTATATTTAAGACTTCCGGACTTTTAGACCCAACTAATTTAAAGACTGAATGACTGTGTATTAGAATTAATGTAACTCACTTTAGGTGATTTCTTTCATAGGCATTTCTGGACAACTTACTTTACATTAAGGGCACCTTAAGCACCAATTATGTTGAATCAAAATGCATTAGCTCTGAATGTGTATACATCTATTCTTTACTATCAACCTGTACATCAATGTAAGATATTCTAAAGTGCAGATATTGTATCTGTTTAATACTCATACAACTGTAGGAAGATAAATACAATAATATGTTTTTTTTTTTCTGGCAACACGATTAAGTTGACTTTTCTCTTCTGGAATTATAGTTACTGAGCTGAATAGCACCAATATTATTATTTGAATATATTGTTTGGTTTAGCAAATTAATGTGCATATGTTGATAGTGGAGGCTAAAACATAAGACTGAAGGATAAGCAATAGGGATGGCTAAAATAATCTGAAGCATTTCTTAAACATCTCTCTCTCTCTCTCTCTATATATATATATATATATGTGTGTGTATATATATATATATATATATATATATATATATATATATATATATATATATAGGGCCCCTATTAGAGAGAAAGGGTACTTTGTGTTTCTTTTTTTTTCTACTACTCTATGAATGCAAGCCAGCTGGGTGTAGTCAAATAATGTCCCAAAGGGAAATACCCCAGCTCAAGGCAACTGCTTGATACTACATGTTTTCTTGGGAAAGGGGAGTTACCAGGACAAAAATAAAGTGAGAGATGCACAAGAAAAGGAATCTGATGTTCCTTATGCATTAGGTACACCTGCCACCTTTCTTTAATGGAAAATTGAGGATGTTCAACAAAAAAAAAAAATAGAAAGTTAGATTTCAAAGGGTGAAGTGGTCCCAAGCTGATATTGTTTCCATCCAAAAGGCAAACTTAAGATAAACTTTTATAAACTACAATGTAAATATTGTAGATATAGTGTAGACCATAAGGCTGGAGGAGGACATGGGGGGTGGCAATCAGGTTTCATTAGACATTAGGGGTATGTAAGGAAAAATGCTTAACAAGTATGACTGCTAGATGGATTATTTAGAAAGGGTTGGTTATGGGTATAAAGAGGATTATAGGAAATCTATATCCACATGACTGTGATGATCAAGAGTTTTTTTCTGAACTTTTTAAATATTTAAATATTGGAAACAGATGGTAGATGACACAGATATTCAAGTAACAGGGAGATAATTTAATGTTACAACGTAATATGAACAGATCATTCAGGAGAGAGGAACATAGCCAGAAAGCACAAGAACCAATTAAGACACAGAATGGAATCAAGAGATCTTCTAGACACATGGAGCGACAGATATGGAGAACAAATAGGACAAACTTTATGCTGGGACGCAGTGAAAAAATGTATTCAGGGCTTGTCTTTTGTCAACAAAAGACATTAGTAATCTTAAGACAGACAAGTAAGAGAAATGGAGGACAGGTTAAAAAAGATACTGAGAGGTTGCAAAAAGTAGCACTCAGATTTTGCCTCTGTTCCAGGTGCTGCATCTTATTAAAAGATAGTTCAAACAAATTACAAGTTGACAGATGGAATACTGGTTCCAGCAGCAACTGAAAAGGAAGAAAGTTTGAAGGGAAAATATATCAAAATTAAATGCTCCTATAACAATGCAGGAAATTAAAATAGTTGTCAAGAATTTATAGAAGGGTAAAGCCTCAGGTCCAGACAAGCTTTTTGCTGAATTTTACAAATGGGGTAGAGAGGAAACTCAAATTATCTGGGAACAATATCAACAAATTAGAGAAGAACTAACCTGCAGTAGCACAGAATCAAAAATCAACAACTAATTGTGGTATACAGGAATGCAAAAAGGCCCACTCTTCCAAGGAAAAATAAGTTTAATTCATGACCAAATAAATTAGACAATCAGAATCATGTTAAACAAGAAAGCAGTACCATATAAATTTAACAAAACTTCCAATCAGAACACCAAAAAGTAATGCATGTACAATGTAAAATGATAGCTGCTACAACAATCTGGATAATGTTCTCCATTACAGACCACAAGTCTCTTAATGTATAAATATTCCAACCAGTTTAATGACCAGTAAATAAATAATCACAGTCTAATTAGGCGGCATTCGTCTTTCAAATCACAAAGACTTCTTCAGATACTTCGACATTAGCACTCGCCCCACTTTAAGTACCCTCCTGTTCTATCACATGACTTATTTAATCTAATAGATTTGTTCAACATATTTAAAAACTTACAACTTTAAAATGTTTCAATTAATTACAGTTTGTTGTTACATGTTAAAAAATTATTCTACAGTAAAATCCTCGTACTACTTATTTTATTTTATTTTATTTTATTTATTTTATTTTACATTTGTTGACCGGGCTAGTCTGGCTGGATACATGTCCATTTTCAGCAGAGGCCCGAGGAGAAAAGCTCCACTATATACTAGTAACTTACAATAAACAAAAAGCACAGGAATTTTTTATTTTTTATTTTACTTATTTTATCCCTAAACCTTCATATTTAAGTGTTGCTTATGTTAACTACACCTATTTAAGTTCTTCAGCCTTAAAATACATAGAATGGAATTAAGTTTGTTATTCCTGGATAGAAGCAGGCATTTGTGCTAAGCTGCCACAACAGTTCGAGTTTTTCTAGGAGTAGACTTTTGGGTCCCGCTCTACCATCAGAACAAATTTGGTCGATGGCTTGGAACTTTAATGTATGTTCTGGTTTTTCTACTATATGTTTTGCAAGTGCATTCTCTGTTCTCTTATGACTTATACTATACAAGTGTTCGTACACTTGTTCTTTCAAAGTTCTGATAGTTTTCCCTATGTAAAATACAGGGCATTGTTGACACTTTGCCAGATAAACAAGTATCTTGGAATAACAATTGAATCTCTTTTTAGTGTCATATTTCCTATCTCTAATTCAGTAATTTTTACCAGTTTCCATGTGCTTACAGAAATTACACATTTCACACTTGGTCATCCCTGGATTTCTAATTGTAATCCAAGTTTTGTTTTCCAGAATGCTTTTAACGTTTCTTCCCTTCCTAAATATTATCTGAGGTGGTTATGGAAGTTTCTTACTGATGAAAGGGTCACTTTCTATTAACGCTTAATTTTTATATAGGATATTTCTTAGGTCCTTTGCGTTAACGCTGTAAGTTGTCACAAAACTATGGTTAATGCTGTTGTTCACCTCTATGTTGTTACTATTGTTAGAAGTCATGTGGCTAGTACTGCCAGTGTTTTGCTCAGTCCACAAAATAGGTTTATACACCCCCCTACTTCTTTTGTTCTTAATCTCATCGACTAATTCTACTAAGAGGTTCTGGGGGTACCCTCTGTTAAGAAACATTCCTTCATGTTTTTCACATTCCATTTGAAAGTCAGCTTCCAGACTAATCATTCTAGCAGCTCTCACAAGCTGACCCTTAATAACCGATTTTTTTTGGTGAAATGGGTGACAGCTTGTGAAATGTAGAAAGCTGTTAGAATATGTTTCTTTCCTGTGTATGGTGCTTACATATCTTTTGTTGACGATGTCTTTTCTTAACTCAATATCCAAGTAATTGATCCTATTCTCTCCATAACTTGATGTAAACCCCAAAAACTCTGTAGTGTTATTGAAATAATTTAATAAATCTTTAGCTGCTTCCTCGTCACCTTTTATAATGACAAAAATGTCATCCAAAAATCTTGTATAGAAGGATACTTGTTCCTTTATACTAGGGTTGTTCCAAATGAATTCATCTTCCCAATTTGCCATAACCAAATTTGAAAAACTTGCACCACAGGGGGACCCCATAGCGACGCCTATTTTTTGTAAATAAAAGGAGTTGTCAAATGTGATGTAGTTGTTACTTAAAATAATGTCCAATAGCTCCTCTATTAGACAAATTTCCCTCATTGGGGCCCCCAATTTCTTCAATCGACTTGAGACCCTCTCTATTCCTTCTTGGTGTGGGATAGATGTGTATAAGTCTTTCACATCTATTGTCATAAAATTATAGTCACTTTTAAATTCTAGATTTTTTACCTCTCTCAGGAAGGACCACAAATCTTTACAAATCTGTCTCTCATCCTTGATATATTTTTTTCAAAATGGAATCAACTACTTTAGCACAACCATATGTTATGCTGTTTTGTGCATCTACGAGGGGTCTCATAGTTGTAGCAGCTATCATTTTACATTTTACAAGTTTGGTGCAATTTCTTGGTGTGGTTTAATTGTTGTTGATATCTCAGATGGCTGCGGAGAATGCGGATAGTAACCAGATGGCAAGTACACAGAATGAACTTGGTAATTTAACTTCACTTATCAATTTGCTCTCCCAGCATATTGAAGACCTGTCCACTAGATTGGACGGGATGGGAAATTTACCATCTAATAGTCAAATGAATAGAAATGGTAACAACTGTGTACACCAACCGAGAGTTGATTCTAATAATGCTAACAGAGTTGACGCGAACCCCACTACATCTACCAATCAGAGACATCCCATACAGGACAGTAAAGGGGAAACTGGTAATGGAAGGAGCTGAATGGCAAACAATTCAACATCTAATACCTTGGGGTGTATTGGGACTCTGAACATAGTGACTTGGCTAAACGAACCAATGACATTCAAAAAAGCCAAATTAATTTCACAACAGGAGAACCTGGCTGGAGGTAAAAAAACTATTATTACAAATTTAAAAATGTTAGACCATATCTTGGTGAAGTACAAAAAGCTTCAATTGGAAGTAGCATACTTTCAAGAGTGTACTAAAGAAAAAATAGTACCGAAAGGTCTAAGAGTATGGCAGTACCCAATAGGACTCGAAGAAGGGTCAGCTTTTCATAAAGACTTAATAAACATGTTTGATAAACATGGAATGCCTAAACTTTCACTCTGTTCTGGGAATCCAAATATTCTTATGTTTCTTTGCCTATATATATTCTGCATATAATCCAGGTTTTGGAGAACTGTCAGTGGCCGTCTTACCATGATGTTATGTTGTATTTTATGTTCATTAACAGTTCCCCTCTTGTAAGAATCTTTGCAAGTTAAGGAAGCCATCATGGGAAGTGCTATAAATTTGGAGAGCTTTGACAGACTATGGTGGGATTGCTTCCCTTTTCATGAATTTCTTACATAAATACTAATATATGGAGTTCTTCACTCATTCACTAACAGCCAAATCTTTTTTTTTTTTTACAAGCAACATCATAATCTGCGAATAAAGCTGCCTTTTCCCATGATGCACTCATACTTAACTGCTATTTAAAATGATGCTTCTCTTTGCTGATACACTTTGTATTCTTACAACAACTTTTCAATTCAGTCTTTTCCCTTCACTGTATTTTTAAAGAATTCCTTTTTGGTAAGATGTAGAATTTGTAGTTTTGTTATGCCATTTAAATTCTGTAAACCAGAATTTACTAATTTCTCCTTACTGCTGTTTAGTTAGGAAAGACTGTTACAAAATTAACATAAGAATAAAGGACCACTTGTATACTATAAAAGCAGAAGGTAAATATACTGCATTATATAGACACACAGAGAGTTAACTACAGAGTTTTTTTGATGTTTGTTGTAGAAACAGTCCAGTTGACTGACAGGAGGTGAGGTTTGGATGTTTTACAAGAAAGAAATAAAGAAAGAAAGGCGATGCAGTTACAAATAATGTAAGAGGCTTATGTCCCACTGGGTTGATTGAAATAATAAGTGCAAATTCTGAGCTAAGAAATAGGATTTTAAGACAGGAATAAATGTGAAAAAAAATCACAATAAGTTAAAATGACTTAATGTAGCAGTTTGTCCATTAACCTGAAAATTCAGTGTTTAGTTTATCTGTCTTTAGCTATGTGATTTTTTTTCTTACACTTGCTTTTATTGAATGCATAAATTATGTGTTTTAACCATGTGTTAGAGTTTAACAGAACATAATAAAGGACATAAAATCAAATCTTACTGTAGGAAGGCCATACTCCTCACACCCCTTTATATATTATCTATAAAATCACAAAACCAGAAAAAAAAAATTACTACACACATTCAATCACTACTGGTGCAAAATACACCTTGCACTGTCAATGATTCACAAAGCACTAGACCAACCACCACATATGAAATCAAATAAATAAGAAGAAACTTGTACTTAAATGGGGACTTCATACCTTGCTCTCCATTTACTATTATATGTCATCTCCTTGAATGCATAACCAAAGAGAAAAGGGAGAGTTTCACTCACATCTGCAAAAGCACACATACACATACATACATGCATACACACACACACACACACACACACACACACACACACAGAGGCACATACACAGACATTCACGTGCATACACACACACACACACACACACACACACACACACACACACACACACGCACACACATGCACACACACACACACACACACACACACACACACACACACACACACACACACACACACACGCACACACACACACACACACACACACACACACACACACACACACACACACACACACACACACACACATACACACACACTCACACACACATGCACACACAACCGAAATGACTGCTGGTCTAAAAATAGAACCCATGTCAGCAGTGATTCCCATAATAAACTGTAAAATGCATTGATATGCTAGAGTCAGCTGTACAGTATTTAGCTATAAGTCTGCATGCTAATCAAACATGATAAAGTTCAATTATCAGCTCCCTTGGACAGCCGGAAAAAATGCTCAGTTTAATGTTAAGCATACATACACATACACACACACACACACACACACACACACACACACACACACACACACACACACACACACACACACACACACACACACACACACACACACACACACATACACACACACATACATATATGCATGCATGTTTTTATATATGTACAAAGAGTGGATATAAAAAGTGTGCACACCCCTGTTAAAATGCCAGGTTTTTGTGATATAAAAAAAATGAGACCACAATAAATCATTTCAAAACTTTTCCCACCTTTAATGAACCTATAACCTGTACAAGTCAATTGAAAAACAAATAAATCTGTTAGGGGAAAATATAAAAAATAAAAAACATACAATAAGCTGGTTGCATAAGTGTGCACACCCTTAAACTAATACTTTGCTGAAGCACCTTTTGATTTAATTACAGCATTCAGCTTTCTTTCTCCTTCATTATCAGGATGACTTCTTCTCATTTCAAAACCATGATCTCCTGCACCATAATCATGTCCCTTCTATCTTTTCTTGATACAGGTAAGAAGAGCTTTAGATTATCTGCCCTTTAGTAATATCTCTTCCCAGAACCAGCAGACAGATAACTAAGTCATCTTTGCATTTAGGGTGAGACTATAATTAGCGCACTGATTTTCCATGTGTTGAAGGCCTAGTTGTAGCCTTAATGATTCTGAGTCATTGTTCAAATTTAGATGAGAGGGCTTTGACAACCTTAGGGAATGCTGCTTAATACATTTTGCTTTTTGGAGAGGTTATCTTTTATTCAGATAGTGTCCTGTTTGAAATCCAGTTAGATATCCAGCAAATTACAAAGGTGTTGATGTTTAGCTAGGTTAGCTTATTTACAATGCCAGAGAATGGAATGGAATCAAATTCTTTGTCTAACTTCAGATAAGCGATGTGGATAGCAAATCCTCAATCTAGGATGCTGATAATGTTACCCAAAAATAAATAAAAATAAACAAACAAATAAATAAAAAGATTAAGATGAAACAATTTACCCTTGATAAAACTAAACTGTAAATTGTTCCATGATTTTATGGAAACGGCTTGTGCAAATGATAAACATATAGGTACATTTGTCTGCAGAAAGGTTGTCATGTCTATTCTTCAGGTATATTTCATAAGAAGAACAGACTAAAGATGCTTAGGAGAGGCTTTTTAATTGATGCTTTTAGCCTTCCAATAAGCAGCTGTGATGGATGTGTCTTGGTGTGTTTTTGTTTTGGAAAGGGCAGAGTTGGTTAATACTGATGACATGGAGGGATTGATATGAGTTGATGTGGAGGGACTGCAGGTATATTAGCTAGAGTTAACATTAGAAATGAAGATGTTGGGTATGGTTTCTCATCAGTACAGGTAGTATCATTTCCAATGAATTTAGTACATTGAATCTTATTATTGCAGATTTCAAGTACATAGCTAAAAATTGCATTATGGTTATCAATAATGCTGGTGGATACATTGTGCTCATAGGTAGCCTTGGTGATTCTCATAGTATTCTTGAATACCTTACTAAGATTACATTTTGATTAATGAGCTGGGGCAAAGGTACATATAAGGAAAGGTACTTGTACTTCTTGTTACATAATATGTCGATTCTATTATACATCCAGATTGGACATTTTATATATATACATTATTTTGCTTATGATGGAAGTGGCAGTTTTCACTATATAGAAATTTCATGGGTCATAATATACCTTTGTTCCGGATGGGGTGTCAATATTCAGGAACTGAGGTGTCTAGACCATTTATGTTTTTTGAAAATGTTTAAAAACTCTAATAGGTTTGTTTTGCTGACGTTTCTTGATTTAGATGGATAACTACGACAGGGCACGTTGGTACTGAGGTAGAAAATAATGGCTAAATAGTTTGATTATACTTAGAAAGAGAACACTAATTACATTGATCTGAAGGAGGGGAAGTTAGTTAAGACAACATCCAAGTATTATGGGTCACTAGAATCAGAACAGCTATTCAGTCCAGAGATCTGGAGCTGATGACATTGAGAAAGGAATGGATATAACTATTGCTGGATGCATACGTAAAACAGTTGTTATTTGAGTAATTAAAATCTTCTAAAAGGAGTGATATGTTTTACTTGTATCTGCTTAGTTATTTAGTAATTTCCTGTTGGAACTTAGAGAGGACCTGAAATTGCTGAAAAGGTAAATATTTGCTGTGAGTGAGTTGGAGCTGTGCTATGTGAAGGATAAAGTCATTTTAGATGAGACACATAGATATGTGATCTCAAATAAACATGCATATCCCTGTATCGGTACTAATGTTCCTGAATGAGTGCTAGGTGGTGAAAAATTATTCATTAACATTATTTTCAGTTGTGTAAGAGACACTATATAGGTTTTCCTTGGTAAGATTTATTCCTGAACAGTTTTAATGTGAGACAGTATTAGGTTTAAATTCAAAAGGCAGAGGGAGATCCCAGTTAAAAGAAGGTAGAAGTATAACTGAGGGATTTTTGTAATGCTTCCATTGAGAAGGCTTGTATCCATCGATTGTGTGGGTATGAAGAGACATGAATGCCACTCATTCCAAGATGCAAAAATAATGGTGAAAACCATTTCTTTTGAAAGGCTAAAGGGCAAATAAGTAAGCAGAATCTGAGGAAGTACTTGTGAGCTTTATGAATGGGCATATAAAGAAATGTATGTCCAGGCAATCAGGATAGGGTCCTTTAATAACCGTGGTAGCAACACAGTAGAGTGTGTATGATGAACTTTGTCACAACTGTGAAGGTGTTCAGGTAGGACAGGCCTAGAATGAATCTCCAGTGTCGCTCTTTCCCTATACCTGTAAGTCTTTGGTAACAGCCTTTTCTTCTCTCTGTTGTTATTACCATCTATAAGGCTTCACAGTCTAGAAGTAGTAAAATGATGAACTTGGCTAGGTGCCACTGTTTCTTTGGCAGAGGTACCATGCTTAGGATTCCAAGAATTGGAGTATAGCCTAGGTGATAATTTTGCATGGTCTCACTTATTTAAGGTCAGGTGGTACCAGTTTTTACCAAAATAGGAGATTGTTCCACCCAGACAGTTTGGAGGATATGAAGTGGGAGCAAAAGGAATTTGGGTCTGTGGCCAGAATTTCGTTGTACCACTACAGCAAGATGGGGTCCTACTACCCAGGTCTCTGTCCTTATTGCTTGACTTGGTCTCTGTTATCTAAACATGCTAACATCTGTGACCTGTATCGTCTCTACATATCAGTTTACTTTAAACTACTCTCTTTAAAACTGTCATTGTTTCATTGGGTAATTATGTTGACATTGGAGGATGAACCAGTTGTTTAACAGACTTCATTTTCCCTGATTTCCCATATTAAAACTCCCCTCAGAGATGTAGATAATGAATTGTCTCTGTATAATGGTGCGTGCAAAATTTATCATTTCAAATCCTTGGGAAAAACTTAATTCGCAGCCAAACATGTCACCTGCTTTCACCATGACAGCAGCCATCAATAACAACTGCAGCATACTCGTATTTAATGGGTTAATGGGGCACCTCCCTACTTAGAAAGCAGCTTGTGGTAGTTTGGTAGCCTTTACCAGTTTTTGATTAATTCAGAAATTCTTTAACAATGTTCTCTGTTTCAATATACCCTGACTGCGAATGATGTAGGTGTGAACATTAATATCAGAGATGCTGAGGTTGCAAAAGTGCAAGTTTTTTTTTTTTTTTGTTAGCAAACATATTGATTACTACACATCCTGTCTTCAGGAACAGTTGCAGGCCCTGATACCAAACTGAATACCCTGAAGGAATATAAAGATATAACTTCTGGGTGTGCCAGTGGCATCTTTTCATGCTGTTAATGCTGTTGATACACTCTGTACAAGTAGTTTGGATTTTGAAAAGAAGGGTGTTGGGAATCTACTTCAAATGGAGCGTTATCCTAGATGTTCCTTAATTACTGCTATAGTCACAATTATTCCACTGACTGGCAGAAATTGTCCGTCCTTCCACATAAAGTAATCCCTCATCATAATGCTCACCAACTGCTCAAAAGAGATATCTTCATGAGAGGACATAAAAGAAATTATTCCATTAACAGAAGTATTATACATGTCAGAAGGCTGGACATAATCACTGTGAACCAAATCATCTTCTTCCAGGACTACATCTGATGGCCTTTGCGTTTCTTTCTTGATTTTTTTGCCCTTAATCTCAAGAATAATGCCAGCAGTGGACGATACATGACATTATGTCAAAGACTGTGTGAAGATTTGTCTGTTTACTTCATGGCCCTTCATAAAGTTCCTATAACTAACCGTCGACATCTATTAACTGCACTTTTTGCTGTTTGGTCACACCATAGCTGTACACCAAGACAAAATGGAAAAAGTCCTAAATGTAAAATTCAGAAAAGGTAGTTGAGGGTAAAGCTATAAAAATTATGTGAGCTTCTGAATGAGATATTGGCTATTTATTTATTTATTTATTTCACATTTGTTGACCGGGATAGTCCGACTGGGTCAAAGCCCTTTTTCAGCAGAGGCCAGGGGAGAAAAGCTCCAAAGTACAAATAATAACAAAGATCAACATTACAGTACATGTGTCATACAATGAGAAATACAAGGCTTAAGGCAAAAACGATAACAAATCAGGAATACAGTAAGTGGGTGATGCAGTGAGATTGTCAGCAGAAGCATTTACAATGGTGATGGCAGGAGAGGTTTAATCATAGTGTTTGAAACAGGTAGTAATATAAGTGGTATATACAAGAGGGATAGTAAACAGAACATGAAGAGGAAGATAGGGGAGAAGAGGAGTGAGCCAGAGTAGGACTAGATTCAAGGAGGGAGATTACAGGGATAAATCCTGAGGTTGATAATGTATTGTTTAAGTGAGTTCTTAAATGTATAGGTCTGGGTTATGCTTTTTAGGATAAAGGGAAGCTTGTTCCTTTGGATGGCGGGAGAGTAGCTGTAAAGATTCTGTCCTACAGATTTGTTAGGTTTGTGTATTTGAAGCAGGTGTTGGTCAGAGCTCCTGAGAGGATGGGCAGGGGTATAGGGTGAGACAAGTGAGGAGATGCTTGGACAGTCAGAGGGTCTATTGATGATGGAGTGAATAGTGAGAAGTTGGGATAGTTTGAGGTGGTTTGGGAACTCCAGCCAGTTAAGTGAACTGAGTGTCAGACAGTGGTGAGATTTGGAGGGGAAGTTAGCAGCAAATTGGGCCACTTTGTTATAGGTAGATTCAAGTTTGGAGACAAGAGTAAACTGAAGGTTAGTAACAATTTTTGAGCTATAGAAGAGGTTGGGAAGGAGATAAGCATTAGCTAGTGTTTTTCAAGAGTCAGGGGTGAGGAACCTTTTGTTTCTGTAAAGGAGGCCAAGCTTTTGATGGGTTTTCTTAATGCATTGATGAATGTTAAGATGAAATTTCAGGTTATTAATGATAACTCCAAGGAGCTTAGGTTTCAGGAGAGATTGTGGTGCTGTTGAGAGAAGAGATGTTGAAAGAGGTTTTAAGGTGGTAGAGGGGTTTCGGGATGAAGAGTAGGAGTTTTGTTTTTTTGGGGGTTGAGTATGAGTTGCTTTTTGTAAGCCAGGCTTCTGTGAGGTTGAAAGATGATTGTGTAAGAGTTAAACGTTCAGTGGGGTTTTCAGCTATGGTTATAATGGTGAAGTCGTCAGCGTACTGTATGAGGGATGACCAGGGACAGGATTTATGGAATTCATCAGTAAAGATATTAAAAAGGAGGGGTCCAAGAATGGAGCCTTGTGGGACAATGGTTTTGGTTGGGAAAAAGGGGGAGAGAGCAGAGAACCATTTGACAGATTGGTGCTGGTCTGAAAGGTAGCTCTTAAACTAGAATATAGTAGCTGTGGACAGGTTAAGTTGGGAGAGTTTAGAGAGGAGGATATGATGTGAAACAGTATTAAAGGCTTTAGACAGATCTAGAAATAGGCAGGACACGAGTTTATCATCATCTCTGGCTAGGGAAATAGTGCTGGTAAAGGGGATGAGAGCAGTGGAGGTGCTATGGTGTGGACGGAAGCCATGCTGGGTGGGGGTGATCAAGTTACTTTGTAAGAGGTGGGCAAGGATTTGTTTGTGAACACAGCATTCTAGTAATTTGGAGTGGGGGGAAGTATAGCTATTGGCTGAAAGTTCTGAGGAACTGCCGCTTTTGTGAATGGGTATTGTATAGATTTTTTTCCATAGTGTAGGAACAGATGATTCAGAGATGGAGCAGTTAATTAGGATAGAAACTGGATATGCCACTGATGTAGCAGCGAGTTTTAGGAAGAGAAGTGGAAGGTTGTCTGCTGATGGAGAACAGGGTTTCAGCTTAAGGAGGAGTTTTTTAATGTAGCTTGTAGAGACTGGCTTAAGAGAGAAGGGGGAATTTTCTAGGGGGGACTGTTGGGTGGAGGGGAATGGGGTGAGAGAGGGGAGGGATTTGTGGATGGTGGGGAAAAGGGTGGGAGAGAAGACTGCATAAGTTTAGTTACAGTGTTAATGAAATAGGAATTGAAGATGGTTGCAGTTTCGAGTGGTGAGTTGTTGGGGCAGGGAATGGGTGAAGATGGATTACCAAGGTGGATGATTTGCTTGATAGTGTTCCAGAAACTTTGGGGGTTTTGGACTGTGGTTGATGGTAGAAATTTTTTTGTCATTATTAATGTGTTTTTAGTGAGATTTCAATGTTCTTTATAGTTTTGTGAGTGGAAGTCAGATTTTGTCTTCTGCCAGAGTTTCCATGCAGCGTCTCTTTTTTGAAAAAGTAACTGAGTTGAGTTGGTAAACCAGGGGGATGGGTGGGATTTGATTCTGACAGAATGTGGAGGCACAAGGGAATTTAGTATATTAAGAAAGGTGGAATTAAAGTATGAGACAGCATCATCGAGAGGTAAAGTAAATAGGGTGGACCAGTCTATTTCAGGGAGAAGGTTGTTAAATGTCTTGGGGTTGAAGGTAGACAGTTTCTGGCATTCTTTGAATTTGTGGGGTTTGGAAATGTGGTGGGAGACTTGGAGGGTTTGTGGTGGGCAGTGTCGCTGATGGACTCGGGGAGTGTTTCTGCCAGATGATAGAGGTTAGAATTGGAAAGAAGAATCCAGTCAATGATGGAGCTAGAATTGGTGGATTTGTTATGGAAAGTAGGAGAGGAGATGAGTTGGGTGTACCCATATGGGTTAATGAAAGTGGTAGGGGAGTTGGTGGTAATGGAAAGCCAGTTGATATTAACATCACCCAGTATAATGGTCTCACTGTGGATATGGTCTGATATCCAATCAAGAATCTGTTCTAGTAGGGATATGTTATTGCCAGGTAGTATACATATGGCAAATATAGATAGGGTTTTGTGGTTGTTGGATTTAAAGTTGGGTATAAGAACCTCAGCTGGGTGAAAGGAGGGAACAGGACTAGGTAGGGGTTGTTAGGGTTATGAGGTCTGAGTAAAGAATAGCAACGCCTCCACCTTTCTTATGGGGTCTATCGAGGGATCGAATGTTGTATCCCGGGGGGGGGGGGTTTGTCTTTGTTGTGCAGTTTAAGCCAGGTCTCTGAGAGAGTAACTACATCAGGACTGTGTTGAGCTATCCATGAATGAAATTCTGTTATCTTATTAAGGATACTGTGGATGTTAATGGAGTAAACGTAGAGATGTTTGAGAGGACGTTTAGTAGTGTTCAGGGGAAATGAGGGGAGGTGGAAGGTGTAGTTTGTGTAATTGGTGGGCCAGAGTTAGGGTGAACATCTCTGGAGAGAAAGAGGATATTAAGAGAGAGAGAGTGAGGGAGAAGAGCTAGAAATGGATAGGGGCAATGCTTTTCTGTTTTATTCTGTATGCTGGGTGAATTTTGGGAGCTAGTTTGGTTTTGGGGAGATTGAGTTCAGAAGAGGAGAAGAGTGAGGGTGATACAGGGAAGCAGTGATGTGTGTTGGAGTGTGTAAGGTAATGAAAGACTGTTGGAGGGCAGGGGTAAAGGGTTAGGTGTGTGTGAAATGGAGTTAAGTTACAGATCAGTAGAAGAAGAGAGGAGAAGATGATGGAGAGAAATGAGTTGGAGGGAAAAAGAAAGAACATGTTGGCAGGTGTAAGGTTAAGTAGATGAGGAGATATTGAAGAATGGAGATATTATTCTCGATTTCTGAATGAGATATTGGCTATGACGGATGGAGATATTATTCTCGATTCTCCCATTGAATGCCAATATCTCTTGCAGATGCAGATGCCTGACAGCTGACATCTGGCAGCGGTACACTTACCTTTCTTACAGGCTTACTCTTCATCTAAACACCATCCCAAAGAGCGATCATCGATCACCAAGACCTTCTTGGCCTCTCCAATTCATAGTGCTTGAAATTATGGGGTACTCCATAAATGCTTTTCCCTTGCTCAGACTGTCAATTTACAAAGGGAGATAGAACTGCCCATTGTTAGATAATTAAAAGTTTCCTCTTATCTACAAAAGCACAGTTTGTCACAAAATAATATTCCCTGAGATGGAAAAAGCAGAGCGAATGATTATTTTTTACAAGCAGCCTCTCTCCCGACTGCACTCATGTTGATTTTTTTTTTTTTTTGCTGGGGATGTTATTAACCAGCCCCTACAAAAAAATCTACATAAATGTCAATATTAGCCAGAAACTACAAAATAATGTAAAACAGAAATAGTAAGTGTCAAAACAGGGTATTACCAGTCATACTACTTTAATCAGAAGAATGATGGACATAAAAAAGAAAAGTGGCTGTTCTTTTTTGGTCCCTTGTATCAGAAAAGAACGGAAGAATAATTTGTTTACCCTTCTTTTACAGCTGTTTTTTTCTAGCTCATGTTCTTTGCAATGTAAGTATCATTTTACCTGGTTTGTGAATGCGCAAATGCTTTTGAAGACTAAAGGAATTATATCCACCTGTGTGCAAGCTCCATTTATTACTAATTTATATGCATTTTGATAATTATGAAAATATATTTGGCCATCATAAGTCATAAAAGTATAGTTGTGTATAATCTTGCCATAATGTTATATGTACTTCTGTTCCCTGTTGCAGTATTCCGTACAATAGGGATCCCCTGCCAAGACCAGACTGGCATCCGACCGGTATACTAAAGCCTTTAGGTTGCTCAAGGCATGCTGTACATCACATGCATGCTCCCAACATACAGCATAAGGCATAAAGGTGACATGCAGATGTACCATGCTCAGAACTGAGAGCCCCACTAGGCATGCCAGTCTAAAGATTAGAGAGGCACCAGTCACATACAGAAGGGAAAAGCACCATGTGGAGGAGGGACAGAATGAATACCACAACAGTGAAGAGAAGGACATCTACGTTTATGGTAAGATTTTACACAACTGTACTATGTCCTTCCATTTCCCTGGTGCAGTATTCACTACACTAGTGAGAGCGCCAAAGCTCAGCAAGAAGGACCAGCAGAGCCCTCTAGGAAGCCATGAAGGATGGCCCTAGCAAAACCAGATCTAGCCCTGGATATCACATCCAACTTATGGTGCTTGGTAAAAGTATGCACAGAAGTCCAGGTAGCAGCATTAAGAATAGAGTTAGTATCTAAGTTCTTGAAAAAAGCACAAAAGAATCCACAGCCCTAGTAGAATGAGCCTTAATTGATGATGGAAGGGTCTTGCCATGAAGGGAATAACAAAAAAGAAATGGCTTTGGACATCCAAAAAGAAATAGTTTACTTGGAAACAGCCAGTCTCAAAGATCTAGGATGAAAGGAAGCAGAAAGCTGATCAACTGGAGGAAAGTTTTGGTCTTATCTAAATAAATTCTGAGTTGTCTATGCACATCCAAACATTCTTAAAAACCTTCTCACTAGCAAACTGCAGAGAGAGGAAAAAGGTGGGCAAATAAATAGACTGATTAAGAGATAACTTATTCACCACTTTGGGCATAAAAGAAGGATTGGTATGAAGGGACACCCTGTCCATATGGAAAACTAAAAAAGGGGAAAGAGCCATGAGGGCATGAAGCTCAGATACCTTTTTGTCAAAAGTAAGGGCCAACAAAAGAATAGTCTTCCAAGAAGAATGCTGCATGGAAACAGAAGCTGCAGGTGCAAAAGGAGCCATAATCAACTACTCCAAAACAAAATTAAGGTCCCAGGAAGGAGGGACAGGCTGAGGGGAAGTCTAATATAAAGGACACCTCCAAGAAATAGTTTAGCCTCAAATCTAGAGGCAAAAGGTGGTGCTAGAGGCAGGCAAGCAGAAATAGCTGACGAGTGGGCCTTAACAGAAGAATATGCTAACCCAGCATTGAGCAATTCACACAGATAACAGATAACCAAAGGAGCATCCACAGAAAGTGGATCCAGGTAATGAGAAAGACACCAAACAGAAAATCTCTTCCGTTTGGATAAGTAGGAATTCCTAATAGTGGGTTACCTGGACTCCTCCAGGACCCTAAGTATGTCCTCAGGAAAAAAAGTGTCTATATGGAATCAAAATCCTATCAACCACACTTTCAGTTAAAGAGTGGATAGATGGGGATGGATGAGAGATCCTTTGTCTTGTGTGCATAGGTCCACCTTGTTCATAGGTTCATAGGTTCATACTAGGCTATCTGCCCGAGGGCATTTACAAGCCTAGCCCATAGTTTTGTGGCTTACGCCACCCCTTTAGTATGGGGAACTGTACCCATTATTTTGCTGTGCCTCTGTTGAGCAGTGACACTGAGGTAATCCCTGGGGTATATCTGCGATCTCCCATCCATTGGTCAAGATTTCTCTTGAACAAGGCCAGCGAGGTGCTCTGCCTCACATATACCGGGATTTTATTCCACAGCATAGGGAGTCTTTGGGTGATGAATCTATCCCTCCAGCACGCCCTATTAATAGCCGTGCCGAGGTTTAAGTCTCCCGCCCTTGTGACTCTGACGGATCTAGATTTTTGAGGTGAAGCATATTCATCAAATCTGGGTTTGACATGGCCTTGTATGTTAGGCAAAGGTCACCTCTGAGCAAGCGGTGGCGACTGAATAGAGCTGGAGTTCTTTCAGTCGGGCAGCATAGGACAGATGTTTGAGACCCTTTATCCTTTTGGTGAGGAACTTTTGTGGCCTCTCCAGCTGCTGCAAGTGTCGGGTCAGATACATTCCGAATGGGGCATTGTACTCAATCATTGGTCTGATGAGTGATGAGTATAGGGAGACTATGACCTCCCTTGATCTAGATGAGAATCCCTTCATGATAAGGTGGGCAATGTAGAAGGTCTTCCTAACTACTTTAGCTACATGGGTGTCGAATGACAGACTACTATCAACCTGGGTCCCCAGGTCCCTGATAACTTCTTCTGTACTCAGTGGATTGCCACCTATTTGGTAGCTAGGGTAACCTTGTTTTTCCCGAAGGGTATGACTATGCATTTTTGGCATTTAACTTTAGGCCATGGCTCTGGCACCAGTTATCCGTTTCTGTGAGACCCTTCTGAAGGATATCTGTGTCAGATGTGTTTTCTACTATGGCGCCCAGTTTGCAGTCATCTGCAAACTTTGTCAGCCATAACCCTCCTGTGTTTGCTTGTACTTCGGAAAAGTAGATGCCAAACAAGAGTGGGCCCAGGACTGAGCCCTGTGGTACACCACTTGTGACAGGCTTTGAGTCTGACATGGCGCCAGCAACTCTGACCCTGTGGGTTCTGTCACTCAGCCAGTTTGCAACCCATCTTGTGATGTATGGGTTAACATTTAAGCTGATGAGTTTTTCAATGATACCCGAGTGGGGTATTGTATCAAAGGCCTTCGCCAGATCGAGGTAGGCTGTATGGACTGCCTTTCCCTCATCAATGGCTTTGGTGACTGTTTCGAAAAGTCAACCAAGTTTAGAAGGCATGATCTGCCTTTGACAAAGCCAAACTGGGATGGATCCAAAGTCTGCAAATTCCCTATGTCTTTATTTATGAGGTCCATTATGATCCTCTCCATGGCTTTGCAGATAAGGCTTGTCAAGCTAATGGGCCAGTAATTTCCAGGGTCGGTGGAGGCACCGCCTTTGTGAAGTGGGACCACAGTTGCAGTGCGCCACTCCTGGGTGCGTATCCAGAGGTAAGACTATGATTAAACAGCTGTCCTAGCTGTGGGTTTAATTCCTCGTTGAGTTCGTGGAGCACACAGCCGGGACACCATCAGGTCCCATGGATGCTGTGTTTTTGCTTTGGAGAGAGCAGTTCTCACTTGGGCGTTGGAGATGTTTGGGGGCTGCAATCGCTTGGTATAGATATCTCTCCTTTTGGGGAGGGGAGAAGTTTGCACTGAACCTGTCAGCCAGTATGTTGGCAATGTCTGTAGGATCAGTAATCTTCACATCATTTTGAACTAGTTCTGAGCATATCTGGGAGTTTCCTCCCAGGTTTCTAACATAGCTAAAGAAGGCCTTATGATTGTCTTTTGAGTCTTTAGCTATTTTTCTCTCAAAATTTGCTTTGGATGATTTTATGAGAGCTCTTAGTTTTTACTTATAGTGATCAAGGGTGTCTTACCTTTTAAGGATTTTGCTCTATCTTGTAGTAGCTTCCTCCTTTTGTTGTAGAGTTTGTTTATGGCTGGGGTCCACCAGAGTGGACGCTTGCCTTTGGTACAAAGAGTCTTTGTTTTGCTTGGGATTGCCTTATCCATGCAGTCCTGCAGGTGCTGGTAGAAGGCATTTGTAAGTGATTCAGCGGCTTGAGTACTGTTTTCCGTCGGCTCGGGGCCTTAAAGGAGACCACACTAGTCTTTAGAAGTGTGAAGTCGGCTTTCGAGAAGTTCTTTACTGTGGTCTTTTTATTTCAGGTGGGGTGGGATGAGGACCTCCAGCGAGATTAGTTTGTGATCTGATCTCACCAGTGAGGGGTATACTTCCGGTGTTGAACATTGTGCTCCCATGTTCGTGATGATGAGATCAAGTATGTTTTCTCCTCTTGTGGGGATGGTGACTAGTTGTTCCATGGCATTTGAGTTTATGAATTCCAGGAACTTTTGGGCTAGGGTGTTTGGGCTTGAGTAGTGTTCCCAGTCTATATTAGGGTAATTGAAGTCACCTAGTATGATGGTGTTTGGTGATACATTTATCCTCTAGTGTTTTCAGGAAGGCCATGTGAGGTTCCTGAGTTTGTGAGGGTGGCCTGTAACATGCTACAATTTGCAGAGCAGTCTTGCCTATGGTTAATTGCACCTGGATGGTCTCCGATGCATCGTGCGTTGCCACCAGTCTTGAGGTGTGGGTGTCTTTGATGAATATGGATACCCCCTCCTTTCTTGGTATTGTCCGGATTTTGGGGCCGGAACGCATGATAAGAGGTAAAACCTGATAGTGCTGGGGTGCTCTCAGGAGCCTTGAACCAGGTTTCTGTCACTGCACAGACATCGATGTTCTCCATACTGAGAAGGGCCTCGAGTGCGTGCATTTTGAGATTTAGACTTCTGGCATTGAGCAGCATTACCCTTAGTTTTTTCCTTTTTGTGTTCTAGGGTGGTAGGTTTAGAATTTGAGCCTTGCCTAAAAAGGCACTATGGGGTGGCAAGAGCCTTTGCCAATATCCGGAATCCCAGGGGTGACAGGTGCAAGCCGTCCCTTGCGAAGCAGCATGGCTTGTCCAGCATGTCATCCCAGGCAGACAGACATTGGATCCCCTTTGAATGACACCAGAGTTTAAGCCAATTGTTAAAGCTGATCATCTTATCTCTGTATTGTGGCATCATTCTTGGTGAAGGTAGGATACTGCTCAAGGTCAGGGTCATACCTGCCTGGGCTACATAATCAGAGAGCTCCTCAATGTCTCTTTTCATGTAGTCCAAGGAGGCACGTCTCAGGTCGTTTACACCAGCGTGGACAATGACTGAGTCATATTTGTACCTGCTGTTGAGAGACCTGAGTGCTTGCGTTATGTGGCGGATTCTAGCGCCCGACAGGCAGCTTACTGTGACCTTCTCCTTACTCAGTCTGGTGAGCGGGACGTCAGTGTGTCTGACTATGGAGTCACCAATGACTAGTGTGTCTGGCATTGTGTTTGGCCTTAAGGGCTGTGACTGTTTGACACTCTGACTGTGAGGTCTATGTGTTGCAGGTGTTGTGTTCTGAGGTGGTGGTTGTTTGGGTGTCTGCTTTGGTGGCCTCTGCTGTTTTGGTAGATTTTTGATCAGAGCCGAGTATGTCTTTGTGTGTTTATGTGTATGATTTGAGGTTGTGATGGTACTATGTGAGACTGGGTCTATAGTGTGTGTGGTAACCTTCTCCTCCTGACTGGTCTTGCCAGTCCTATGTTGAGAGAGCTCAGCCTCCAGTTTGGCCGTATAGTTGCATCTCTCGCATGTATTTGTGTTTTGTGGGAGGAGGAGAGGGTTGTCTGTGTACATGAGGCAATTGTAACATTGCCTCAATATTCCCAGGTTCACCAGCTGAGCAGGAGAGGACACTAGCAACTGATCCCTCGACATGCTAGAAGGACTAGACAAAAACTTTAAAAGAGATTCCGGGGACGTGGTGACCGAGAAATGGGGTTTGCCTTTTGGGGTGCTATCTATAAGAGTGCCGTATCAAGGTAATAAGTACTGTAGGAGCAAGTGCTAGGTTTAACAGATAGAGAAAAGTCTACTTGGAGTCAAGTAGAGATGATCTTTTAGGTATTAGAGAAAGTGCTAGTAACAGGGATGCTTAAAGGTAAGATTGAAAAGAATGCACTCTGCAGTGTGCACTAGAGAAGTTAGATATGAAAGTAGGTAACTTGAGTTTTACCTGTTTAAAAAGTTAAGGTTTAGTGGAGAGTTACTATTTTTAAAACAGCAAGATGGACTGAAAGGGGTGGTTACTTTTGTATTTTGGTACTATGAAATACTGTAGGATGGCCAATAAATTTAAATAATTGAAGGGTGGGATTTCAAAAGTGATGGTTTTGTGATTACTCACATAAGCCAGTGAAAGTAGAGAGAAATGAGATATATGGTCAGATTAACATAAGAGGCGGGCAACTAGAAAGACAGTGGTATTTAACAAGACAACTTAAATGGGTGGGAGGGAAGGAAAAATTCTGCCTGACTCAGAACAGAGAGAGCTGTGGTCTCTTTTGAAGTTTTAATATGCTGTTAAACAGAATGCAAGCAAAACACAAGGTAAAGAAAACAAACTACAGTATTCAAAATATAGAAAGGCAATACAGAAATACAAAAAATAACAGCAAACTAACCTTTCCTTCACAGCAAAGTGTAGCAGAGTCTGGATGAGCCTTTCTGGTAAGGTGACTTGTGATGATTACCCTTGGCTAAATGCAGAAGACGAGGGAACCAATGCTGTCTGGGCCAAAAGGGAGTCACCAGCAATATTTTGGGAACATCCTGTTTTATCTTGACTTTGGGAATGCGAGAAAGGGGAGAGAAGCCATAAAGTAACATCCCCTTCCAGGAAAAAGAGAGGGCACCTACCTTGCAGACCAGAGGACATGGGGCTCCAGCACAAAAAGAGGAAGTTGTCTGTTCAGAGGGGAGGCAAGTAGATCTTCTTGAGAAGTACCCCACTGGTGGGCAATGCCCAGAAATGCATCCCCGTGAAGCATTTGTTAGTGGGATTCTTATATGGATCTACTACGAGAGTCTGTCACAATGTTCTGACCTGAGGGAATGTAAACTGCCTGAAATGTCACTTGATACTGGATAACTAGCTCCCACACTTGAAGAACTAACCTGCACAGGAGATAAGATCTTGCCCCGCCCCTTTCTCATTTACATATCGGATCACTGTGGTATTGTCTGATAGTACCTTGAAAGGCCCTGGGATGAAAAGATGAAGAGATGCTTGAAGATCCAACAGAAGAGGTCTCATATCTTTGACATTGATGTGGTCTTTCTTTTAATAAAGCAGCCAGAGGCGCTGCACTTTTAGAGAGCTGAAGGAAGCACCCCCATCCCATGTTTGAAGCATCTGTGAATGGAGGTTGAAAAGGAAGCCCTAGATTGAGGGACAACTGCTGAATCCACCACTGAATTTCCAGCTTGAGTAATGGAAGAAGAGGTGCTATGAAATCTAGAGGTTGAGAGTGATGAAGCAAAACTGACTTTAGAAACCACTGAAGCTTTTTCATGTGGAGTTTGGCTAGAGGAAGCATAGGAATGGCTGAGACCTTGAAACCCAGAGCTCTTAGAAGTTCCTGGCTGTAATTCAGGCCAGTGGAAGAAGAGATTGAAAGAAGCAATGAGAGTTAAGGCCTTGGGAGGAGGCTATGATGCCATTATTGGAACTGTCTGGATCCTGCATCCCAAAATAACATGATTCTGTGAATGATGCAGGAAAGACTTTTGGAAATGTATAGTGATCCTCAGGCTTTGAAATAGGGAAATGCAAAATGAAGATGCTGCAGCAGATCTCTGAAGGGAATACCTGAAAAAGTAGGTAAAGTCCGGTAACCCCTTTAGCTTGCAAAGAGCAATTACAGGAGTGAGGCATTTGGTGAATACCCTTGGGGCAGTAGAAAGGCCAAAGGGTAAAGCAGAGAACTGAAAATGCCAGGAAGCAACAGAGAAATGTAAAAGCTTCCTAAAAGGGGGATGAATAGGGATATGAAGATAAGCATACTTGCGGTCCAGAGAATCTAGAAACGCCTGAGGAATCAGCAGAGGAAGCACAGTCTGAAGGGACAACATCTGAATGGAAGGGAACTTCAGAAAGGTGTTTATGTGATAGAGCTCCAGAATGGGTCTCCAAGTGTCCTCTTTCCTGGAGACCAAGAACATTCTGGAAAAAACATCCTTCCGCCTTTGAAAAACTGGAATTTCCTAAATAGTTCCCTGAGTCAAGAGACCGTGAAGCACCTCTGGAAAAAAGGTTAATTATTCCTGAGGGGCCTGAGGAATGCCTATATAAGGGAGAAGAGATTTCCAGACCATGTAATACCCTTGAAGAGTGATGGAAAGAACCCAGGAATCTTAAGTAATCTTTACCCAAACTGGAAGAGATAAGGAAAGATGAAGAGAAAGAGGAATGTGGCTGAGAAGTACAGAATAGTCAGACAGCACCTGGTTTGTCAGGAAAAGGAGATTTCTGAGCTACATGATTCTAGGTAGCCTTAGCAGGAGGAGCTCTTCTACCACCCTTCTCTTACCCTTTTCCTGTAGGGACGTGAACAAGTCATCAGCAGGAGCACCAAACAAATGCTTATCAACTTATCCTTAATATCATCAGGTAAAGGCTGATGCCAAAGCCAGGAATATCTCCTCAGCACTGAGCCCAAAACAGCATCTCTAAAACAGGCATCTGCTGCATCATAACTACAATTAATAGAGTGGTGAGCCACCTCAAAAGTAGTACCTAACAAGGAGAGAGATGAAGTCTTCTCTTCAGAGTCAGGAAGGTCAGAAATAACTTGACAAGCCTGAGATAAAAGAACCAAAATATATCTTGTCATATGGGTCTGATAATTGGCAGCCATAAAAGCAAGGGTAGCTGAGGTTATAAATCTTTTTACCCAACCTTTCCATAATTCTAATGTCTTCATTAAAGGAAGCAACGTTGTAGAAGGCAGTAACTTGGATGATTTGTCTGATGCCATAGACACCAAAGAAGGGTCAGCCGAATGGCACTTATAAAGGAACTTGCAATCGTCACTCACCTTTTAAAAAATATCAGTTGTTTTGGGAGCAGGGGCCTGATTTTATGGGAAATATGTCTCCAACACTGGAATTTACTCTTTCTGGATGACAGGAACCCCATAAGCAACAAAGGAAAAAAGAACAAAACCCCAACAGGGAACTTATCTGAAAATGGCTTGGTGAACCAGCAAACAAAGTAAGTATTCAGATGGATGATCGGAGATGATATTCTGACTGGTGGCAAAGAAGTTCTGAGGATGGTATGTCTGGATGTCATCTTTATGCCCTACGCTGTATGCAGGTAGCATACATATGAAGTACAACATGCCCTTAGGAAGTATACTGGATGGATGTCAGGCCTCCTTTGGCAGGGGATCCCTATTGTAAGGAATACTGCAAAAGTGAAATGGAATGACATCTGTAAAGTATTTCTAGTAACTTACAATGTAAAATATGCAGAATGTTACAATAAAATAAGTATAATTTGTGGTAACAGTATACCTTCAAGTGACCAGAAATTTATCATTTATGTAAAATGCACTAGAACAGAGAAATTAAATTGTAGCAGTTATTAGTAGGTATTAATAACTGTATTTATATGTATGGGGGAGAATAACTAGTGAGAAAAAGAGGAAGGTTAAATGGGAGGAAGAATGTCTAAACAGATAAGCAAGACAGAACACAAAGAGCAACAATAAATGGTAGGAGTGAGAAGGCGTGAGAAATGAAAAGAACAGACCATCTGGAAATGCATGAGATGGGTGCGAAGGTTGGAGAAATAGACAGGCGTGGTCTGGCAAACACTCTTATGAGGAACATCTTCAAATTATATTGTTTAATAATTACAATTAGAAGTGACTTTCCTGGAGAGGAAGTTTGTATAATAAGTTGTATTTGTCATAAATAGTGTGTGGATTACATTTAGAGCAAACAAAATCACAGGTGATGGCATGGTGTTGCATAAACTGATATGTCAAATTATTTGTGTAAATGTACCATGAAAACCATAAAATAAAACATGAACAAAATAGTAAAGTACATAAGAAATTGTATTCTTCTCTTCCAGAAATATTAACAATTCCACCTTGAGTGCATAAAGCTGCAAACGATACTGGGCAAACATTTGTTTGAAGTTAATGTTGCATATTGATAGCTAAAAAAACTATATCCTAACAACTTAATATTATCACCTATGAGATCACTATCATTCAAAATAAAAAGTGGTTGTGTGTTTTTTTGTCTCCAGAAATCGTGTTTTCAAACCATTCTCATTAAAGAGATGGTGTTGTTTAGTCAGTAGTTCATGAGATGTAGCCAAATAATTATAAAGATGCACAGCTGGAATGAAATCTTTATACTGTAGAACCTGGAAGGAGAGTTTTGGAGTGTAGAAACTGGAAGGAGAGCTGTGTACTGTAGAACCTGGAAGGAGAGCTTTGTAGTGTAAAAACTGGAAGGAGAGCTTTGTAGTGTAGAACTTGGAAGACAGCTTTGTAGTGTAGAAACTGGAAGGAGAGCTTTGTAGTGTAGAACCTGGAAGTCATCTTTGTAGTGTAGAACCTGGAAGGAGAGCTTTGTAGTGTAGAAACTGGAAGGAGAGCTGTGTAGTGTAGAAACTGAAAGGAGAGCTTTGTAGTATAGAACCTGGAAGGAGAACTTTGTAGTGTAGAAACTGGAAGGAGAGTTTTGGAGTGTAGAAACTGGAAGGAGAGCTGTGTACTGTAGAACCTGGAAGGAGAGCTTTGTAGTGTAAAAACTGGAAGGAGAGCTTTGTAGTGTAGAACTTGGAAGACAGCTTTGTAGTGTAGAAACTGGAAGGAGAGCTTTGTAGTGTAGAACCTGGAAGTCATCTTTGTAGTGTAGAACCTGGAAGGAGAGCTTTGTAGTGTAGAAACTGGAAGGAGAGCTGTGTAGTGTAGAAACTGAAAGGAGAGCTTTGTAGTATAGAACCTGGAAGGAGAACTTTGTAGTGTAGAAACTGGAAGGAGAGCTGTGTAGTGTAGAAAATGGAAGGAGAGCTTTATAGTATAGAACCTGGAAGACATATTTGTAGTGTAGAAAATGGAAGGAGTGCTTTGTAGTGTAGAACTGTGTATCAGTAATTTAAAAAGTGAGGGGTTTCCTTGGATCCAGTTTTTAGTATGGAAGACAAGACTGATAAAGTTCTTGATAAAGTGGCTGGTCTATTCTTGGATACAGGTGGATGGAAAGAAAATGTAGTAGGCTTGTACTGAAAAAGTGTGGCAGATAAAGGCAGGATTTTAGAAATTAGCAGAAATGCACATTGAAGAGACACAAGACAGACTTATGAAAAGTGTGATTGGAACAGTTCATTTAAAAAATACAGATGTAGACCAGGAGGACATCTTGATGTAAGACAATATATTAATGTTCTGATTGAAAGTACAAAACTAAATGTTCCAGTTAAATGTGTAATGAAAGGAATGTAGAATTTAGCAAAAAGACATAAAAATATAGATTTGTAGACTGGCTGAGCCCAATGGATCAGGCATCTTTCAACACACACATATTGTTCCAGGCACTTATTTAATGTCATAAATACTGTGAGTTATACAATTTCACAACTGCTGTTTAAAGGAATGGCTATTTAAGGTGACCGTCATAAACTGGGCCTACACACACACACACACAAATATATATATATATATATATATATATATATATATATATATATATATATATATATATACGGCCAGTAAGTTAGTAAGTTAAATGTGAGGAGGAATTGTCAGCTGAGGTTCAAAAAAGGACAGTTTTGTTTTTTTTATTTACTTATTTACTTATTTTTTGGGCTGGCAGTGTGAAATCTTTGGAGAAAACAGAACACTGTGCAGATAGGTTATATAGTTGTTTTCCTAATCATCTGTGGCATACTAATTCTTATCAAATTGGTGATCTACATCTACACTGAAGCTATAATGGTGAAAAAAACTAGCGATAGCCAACAGTAGCTGCTACAGATACACCCTCAGCAGCTGAAAACAATCAGCAGCAACATCACAGTGAAATGAAAGGTTAACAAATTCACAGAGTGACATCACAGAGGTCAGTGCTTGGGCAGCATGTATGGGAATTGTGATGACAGACTGAGAGGAAGATCTTTGTTTTAAAGCTGGTACAGAAGCAAACGATTTTAGAGACTGTTCAACACTACAAGAGGGTGAGAAAGGTAGAAGAGTATGGATGTACCTGGATGTTGTCATGAAAGACAGAAATTATATAAGGATAGAGATCTCGGGTAGTATGGGAATAGGGGTAAGCAGCATACATAAGCACCATCAAAATTATATCACCTGCCCACAGAATTCAGTGATACTACTCACTGGGGGAGATGAAATCTCTCTTGGGGGGATGAAGGCAGCTGTGTCTGTGAATTAAATTCCCATCAGCTGCAATTTCTGCTCCCTCTGTCCCTTCTTCATCTGAATTAATGGTGGGAGTGGTTTAATTAGTTATTAGCAACAGAATGACCACAAGCAAGTTTGAAAAAAAAATACAGATGGCAAGTGATTAAGTGACACCAACTTTCTGGTTTGACATCAACAAAGGTAAAAGGTAATAAGAAACAATTTCTGTAAATGATGATGGAAGCTACTTATCATTAGGGGAGGGGAAAACAAGTTGTCATTTGCCAGAAAAGGTACTTAAAGGAAAATATCTTCTTTCTTTGTGCAAAGTGGTTATTGAAAAATTGTCTGACAGTGCCAGTGAGTAGATGGATGAGAGTCACTTTTAGTGCTATATATCACATAAACAATCTACAAACTCCTGGCACAGATGTTTGAATATATAAAACAGCAGGTGCAAACGCAGCATGCATGAAGGTCACATTACAGTGCAGTATATGCTAAACACATTAGTTAAGGATTTGTAAATACTTTTGTTAAAATAAATGCAGCATGATTAACATAAAGCACAGAAGCTGTACAACTGCATTTAAAATCAGGGATATGTTTAATAATACTTTAACTGGTGTGGGTAGGAATAGTTTGTTACATTTATTAGTGCTAAGGTTAAATTTTGTTAACTGAAGGAGGAGGGAGGTTCTACTGACTAATGAGGTTATAAAGATTATAGGATAATACACATTTATTTATAACTGCATGACAGCTAGAGTGACACCATTTATTACAGAGTAGGTTGAATGCTTTAAAATTCTACTTTTTTTAAGTGGAGGTTTTCAGGTCAGTACAATTGTGTTTTCTTGCTGCCTTATATTTCAAAGCTTACAAAGCCAATGTTTCAGTTTTCTTTTTCCTTTTTCCAGGAGAGATCAGGTATGAAAATGCACGATAATGTTTGAATTTTGCTATCTTCAGTACATTGGGGATTATTATTTATGAGAAGGATAAGAGTGCAAGGCAATGGAGAATCATGTAGAATTACTATTACTGACATAAAGGAATAGGGGTGTATACATATTCTGTAAGACGTGGGAATCAGATGCAAGGCCAGTGAGTTCTTAGCTGGAGTAGGAACTGGTGAGACGTATATGTAAGGGTGAAATTCACAATATTTATAAACACACAAGGAGCAGATAATGAGGTTTACTGAAACAGAAAGTATGGAGATAAGAAAGAAACTGCTAAATCTCTGCGTGTCCATTGGGGTGACTCCAACATTCACTGTACCTTCTTCTGTGGTGGCAATGGGAATGGTGTTGTAGGACAACAGGAAGGGAGTATAGTTTGCATCAGCTACATGCAAGTGTAGGGATTTAAAATTTTAGCTAGGTAAAGAGCTAATATGCCAATACTTTAAAGGGCAAAATGGTTGAAGAGAGGAGTTTAAACATTGCAAAAAAATAGGATATATGATATGATAGGTGTGCAAAATTGTTTGAAGGCACTGGAAAAGAAAGCGGTCACACAGTGTTGCTCCATAGGTGTCTAATCTGCATGGTGAGTAAATGTCTGGATGTAATGAAGGATAACCGATAATAGTTAAGGAAAACACAACGTATTTAGAAGTCCTGTTACTGTCAATTCATGAGACAAAGGTCAATGAAGTGCAGGTACATAGAGCTCTTTCATAGACACAGAACATGTGAGGGGAAAGAAGGTGAGAATATTATCGGTGGTGATTTTAAGGTAGTTTTAAAAAGACAGTACGTTAGACCACATGGGGAAGTGGCATGTATAGAAATATAAAGTAGATTCACTGCCACCAGTCAGTTACTATAAGGCTCCTAAAAGGGTATCCAATTTTGCTGAGTGACATTAATATTAATAATAAATGGTAATGTTGACCAAACAGCAAGGCTTTCAGGAGTGACCAGAGTTATCACCAAATAAATATGTGCAAATACTCTCAAAGTTTAAATATTTTTTTGAAAAGGACCAACCAAAATGAAAAGTTTAAATATATTTAATAATAAATAAAAGAACAAGAAAATACTAGATATATATTAACAGTAAACCACAGAGTTCAATTTACAGGAAATGCTGAAATAACTTTGTTGGACAGACTCATACAAATAAAGAAAAAGCAATCTGTAAACTAAGCTTCATGTATTTCTGGCTGAATCTAGGAGAATTACTATTCCCTAATTTCTTACTTCATAGAGCAAGGCACAATCAAATATATGAGCGGTCTTTCTAGTCAAGTTCTCCAAAACAGAATACTCAATACTTAGAGATTACATCTCGCAAAATATAATATCCAAGATGGCTTACAGAATGACCTCATCTGGTCACATGACTCTCGGTTCTCACAGTATCCCCCCTTTGAAGCTGAGACAGGAATTTAGCATATTTGGCTACAATACACATCTAAATGGCTATGGCAGTGCCTGGAGCTTCCCATCTTTTTACTGAGCTAATGAATAAAGGCTTCTTTCAGACCCACTATCTCTAGTCCTATTCAGTACTGTGGGGTGCCATTTTCATGCTTTAATAGCTCATTTACATTTCCCTTATTTTTCTAAAGTAAGCTAGGTGGTCAGCTTCTGCTGTCCTAGTATCCTTTATTAAAAAATGTTGATTTAATTCAGTTACAATAATACATGTACAGTTCTTTTCATTCCAGCAAGGTGCACTGTTGATACATTTTAACACAAGCAGACCTCACAAATACATTTTCATCACAAGCACCTGTACAAATCAGTTTGATATCCAAATGATATATAATTATTTACAAAATTTCAGCTAGCTGTGCTGGCACAAGTGATACATCCACTGCCCTACTTCTGGCATGTCCGGCAGTACCTCTTATCATCACAGAAGTAAAGAAGAAAGACACTTAAAAATACTTGTAAGAATAACACCATGAGCATTAAACTATCATCTTAATGTATTAGTCATCATTAACCTTAGCTTAGGCACAGCAAACTGATATTTTTTAAGTCGCAACACAGACCCTGTTTTATAAGGGTAAACTTTTGTAACTACTTTAACTATACAGAGATAATAAAAAAAGCACTAGTAAACTGACCAGAAAGATGAAACAGACTTTCCTTTATTGTAGACAAACTCACAGAATACCTACCAAAAAAGACTGAAGTTTTATTAATTATTTATACAGGAGAAAAAAATACACCTTCTTAATAATGACTTAATAAAAAATATATATTTTCAGATCTTTTGAAATAAATACATATTTTTATCAAAAATAGAAAAACTGCATGCAGACAAATATGATAAAAAAATAGTGTTTTCCCCAGAGCAATGTCTCAATGTTGTCTTGCAGATGTTACAATCCAGGTACTCAAGTAAATAATAGTTAGCTCTAGGTTACTGCAGTGGGGTTGTTGAGGAGACCCTTACTCAGAGCACTTATCAGTGTAGTTATTTTTGGTCAAAGAACCAAATACCATTAATTCTGTTAACTTATAATCAGTCAAATCATCTGGTATATTTAAAAAAAAATATTCCGAGCATCATAAATATGAACAGTTACTATCCATTGCAACTCCCAAATGTAATTCCAGTTTCAGTACTTAAATATGATGCTATAAAAGAACTATTACTTTAGCCATCATCACTTACAAGATAACATCCATTTTATTCAATGTAAACTAGTACACAAGATTATCAAATGAAGCCTAAGGAAAGGAAAATTCCATCTAAATGGTAGGAAACATTTCTCATTCCGCAAGGAGGTCCTTCTAGTAATGTCAGTAAATGCTTATCCATTTCATGATTCAGCCAGGAGCAAAACTAATGGCATGTTTTTCCCCATAAAAATATATAGCTACAGACTGCCAACTTATCTTCTCAAAATGTAGTGTTAAAACCTCTCTATTGGAAACAATATAATTCATATATTCAGGAGTCAACCATAAGTATAATACAGTTCTCTTGTGCCAAGACCTTTCAAAGGCATTTGACATGCTCAGTCAATCCCTACTCCAACACAGACTAATAGATATCGGTTGTCTCAAGCACATTTAACTTTATTTCTGAGCTAGTTAACTGAATGCAGGCAATATATTAACTTAAAATACAGTAGTTTTGAAGTTTTAAATTGTGTGACTTATATATATATATATATATATATATATATATATATATATACATGTGTGTGTGTGTAATCTTATATATTTATATATATATATATATATATATATATATATATATATATACACATACATACATACACACTGGTATTTTATACAAAACACACACACACACACACACACACACACACACACACACACACACACACTCACACACAAAAATCCCAATTCAAAAAATAGTACCTGTAGTTAATTTTTGACAGCAGTATACAGTCTACACATTCAGGATACAAGCTGTCTTTTAAAAAAGAAAGTAAGTCTAGGATTATAACCCACCCCCAGGCCCAGTTTCTAGCTCCAAAAAAAAATAGTGTTCTATCACATTTTAAAATGGGACTTTTCTTCTTCCCAGATTTCCTAGAAAATTTCTAGCACTCTTCATGGATGCCAGCTGTCTGGAGGATCAGATAGAGTAAACTTAGTTAAAGCTTGTGGCACCTGTTTGTTTGCAAACATTAAGTAGGGAAGTAGGGATTTCCTGTCTTCACTGATAAACATACAAATCAATGCTATGAAAAGTTCATTAAACCTTCTGATTAATCCATCAGTCTCCAGATGATAGACCAATGCCTTCAACATGTTTACTTTAAAACACTTACACAGCTGCTGCATTACTACTGATATAAGGAAATGCTTAGACAGTATCATTTTAGGGATACCCACTCTGGAGAATAGGGTTATCAGTTCTTTGGCAATGGCAGTAGCATCCGCTTTGTATAGCAGCTCTACTTCTGGAAATTTGGTAGCATAGTCTTTTATAACCTGTATGTACTACCCATTGTTGCTATTGTTAGATGCTATTAGTGGACCCACAAATTCTATAGCAATACCTTCAAATGCTTCCTCTATGATAAGCCTTGGGACTTTTATATCTGTGATGGAGTGTAGTTTTCTGGCATTCTGGAAAAGAAACACAGGTATTTTCTGTCTCCTTTCTTATGCATGGCCAGTAAAAATCTGAATAGTACTTTTGCCTCAGTTTTGTCCATCCCAGTTTAACCACCCATGTCGTGAATGTGCTATTTTCTTTACTGATATAATGTTTTGGCACTAGTAATCGATGTAGAATATTTTCCATTTTTATATTTATTTTCTAAAATATGTCAACATTCAACTTAAAACAGAGATTTATGAAGCATTGGGAATAATATATTAATTTTCTTCTCCTACAAACCTGTTTTTGTTTTTTCTTGTAATAATTAAGAAGTACTTTCCAAGTCTGCTTTTATAGTTTATTTGGTAGAACTGCAACTCCACAAACTTATGGCTACTTTATTTAGTATTTTGAAGCAGAATTCACCAATCATTGGTTTATTCATTCACTAAAAGGGAATGTGAACTGGGATTAGTCCATCATGAGACAGGTTAGTTTTACTCTACTGATGATGTGTGTAACAAAAGGAGGTACTGCCAGCATAGCTAGCTGGAATTTTGTAAATAATTACATGTCATTTGTGACTATCAAACTAATTTATACAAGATGCTGGTATTACAAATGTATTAGAACTTTATGTCAAATAAGATGCTTGTTACAAATGTATTAGAACTGTATGTCGTGTATATGTACAAATGTTTGTCTTGAAAAGGTATATATAAAGTGCTTGTGCTTAAACTGTATCCACAGTGTGCCCTACTGGAAGACAACAGAAATGTACATGCACTATTGTAACTGTTTAAATGTATTTGTTAACAAAGAAAACTGGAGGGTTAACCTCAGTCCAGCAAACTTTAGAAAAATATTAGAAATTAAATTACTTTATAGGCTAAGCCATAAAGAGGCTATCTTTCAGGTTTGAATGCAGCTAGAGACACAAAAGTCTGTACTAGGAAGCATTCTGAATTGTCATCATAGTGAACTAATTGCTACTTTGGAAGCATGAAGGAATGTGATTGTTTTATGACTTCTAGCACCTGCAAAGATCTGAGCAAAAGCCCTTGTATGAGTATCTTTACAGGTAGCTGCTAAATACTGCTAGCTTCAGCAATGGGAGTTTTACCTACGTCTAGAAGTCAGATGACCACAAAAGGATGTCATTCTTCACGCCCTCCCAGCAGTAATATTTTAGTTATTATTTTGAGAAGTCTCTCACTGAGAGCATTCTGCATTCTGTATTGGACCTGACAACATCAAGAACCATTCACCACATCTGCCTTGCTCTAAATAAGTTATTAGGGTATAGTCACTCTCTTAGATACAGTCAGGACTACAGCAAAGCTTAGTTTAGATTTTGTTTTTCTTTATTTATGTGAGCCTGTACTGCAATGTTATTTTAAATATTTTCTGTGGTTTTGAACTCTGATGTCACTGTGAATATATATTTAGTATTGACTTGTTCTTTTATTATTAAATATATTTTCACTTTTCATTGTGGATGATCTTTGTACTGATATTTAAGTTTTGGGAGTACTTGCATATTTATTTGGTGACATTGTGTGGGCTACTCCTAATAGCCTTGCTCTTGGTCAAGCTACCATTTGTATTAGTATTAATATTGCACAGTAAAACTGGACACCCTTTGTTAAGGTCCCTAAAGTAGCTGATAAGGAGTGACAGGTGGCAGTGATAACTACCTTATAGTCTGGGCAGAAGGGGGCATAGCTAGTAAATCTGTGCCAGCCTTTCCCATGTGTGTGTGTGTGTGTGTGTGTGTGTGTGTGTGTGTGTGTGTGTGTGTGTGTGTGTGTGTGTGTGTGTGTGTGTGTGTGTGTGTGTGTGTGTGTGTGTGTGTGTGAATCAAAACTCATAGAGTGTGTGTGTCAGCTAATTGGGCAGGGATACAAAGCACTGGTTGGACAGAGGGGGTTCTGGATGTCTTGGCTAGGTCACTCAGGTGAGATCTCAACTTTATAGCTTTCCCAGTGGGGATTCTTATTGGGGATCTGGAGAAAGAGGGAGAAACCAGGCCCTGACTGACTGTGGTCTCTGTGTGCTCTTAAGGGAAATTGCACTTGATGCAGAGAGCTGCATCTGGAAATACTCTGTATGTACCTGTTATCCTCTTACTGAACATTTCCCCAACTGTTGCCAGTGGTGAGGACTGAGATTCATTGATTACTGGTTGGCAGTGGTGGGTCATCACAATGTGTTCTTGCAATAGTAATCCTGTTCAATATGAGGGAAACTGCAGGTCCATGCATGCCCTACCAATATAAGTTCAAGGAGACACCAGAGGCAAGACTTTGTAAAACACATTTTCAGTAATAAACAGAGGCAAATAAAATAACTGCTCTTTTACATTTATATTTGAAAAAAAGATAAACCATAACATCTTTAGTGACTTTTCCTAAACAGTCTTCAGTCCATTAGCCCATCCAGGATACACATTGCCTTTTGAAAAAATAAAGGCCAAGGCTGCAGGCCACTTTCAGCCTCAGCCTCCAGTTCTGGAAAGGTACTTCTACAATGGGCACTCCACCGGTTAACCATAAAAGGGCATTACAGTCTACTCTTCCAGTATCTTCCTTAAAATGATCTTCCAGATGAAGAACTAATTCCTAATTTTTGCCCTCCAGGCTACTTTCTTCTATATCAGAGAAAATGACAACTAAAACCTTTTTATGTAGGTAATAGATGGTAGTTTCTGATTACAGCACTATGAGAATATTCTGAGTCTCCAGAATGCAAAACATTCTCTTGTTTCCTATTTCTATATTACCATGACCCCAAAACTTTTTTTGCCTCAAGATGGTACCCATCATGGCTGAAATTGCCGCATTCTCCTCCTGCAAGTGTTGGTGGTGGTTTTTAAATGTGCAGACTTCATCTGCACTGATTATATATGATAAATAAATGTTATTAGAGATAGGCAGTCAGTTTTGTGATATCATTCCTTGCTTATCAAATTGGGAACATCTTCTCAGAAATGGCTTCAGACAAGGCCTAAAAGCAGGGGAGTTGGATGATAAATGCAGTGGGAGGAAGGTGTGTCTCAAGCTGAGGCATAGTAGGAGAGGTAGGAGAGGCAGGAGAGATGGATTACATGTGAAATTAAAGGCCAGGGCTATCAGAACATCCCTTCCCAGCTTGCTGCTTGCTAATGTTCAATCACTTGAGAACAAAATGGATGATCGCTGAACTAGTTGAGACCCAGAGAGAAATGAGAGTTAGCTGTGTACTAATGTTTACTAAAACTTGGTTATCAGATAATATTCTTGATTCAGTTGTCTGCTTGATACTCACTCTATCCATCACAGGGACCACATGGAGGCATCAGGTAAAAATCAAAGATGGAGGTACTTGCATCTATATTAATAACAGATGGTGTTCAAATGCGCAGATTATTATCAATCACTGCTCGAGTGATGTAGAGCACTTAATAGTGAAATGCAGACTCTTCTATCTACTGAGAGAGTTTACAGCTGTGTTTTTCTTAGCTGTTTATATCCCTCTAGAAGCCAATTGCTCGGCTGCATTCAGGACATTGTATGAGGCTATAAATGTACAAGAAAATAAATACCCTGACACGGTGTTTATAGAGGCTGTTGACTTTAATCATTGCATCTTATGGTCTGTGATGCCAGCATACCAGCAATATGTTACCTTCCCCACATGGGAGAAAAATATACTGGATCATGTGAAGGGAGCATACAAGGCTGTATATTGTCCTCATTTTGGTCAATCTGATCATACTTCTGTATTTCTATACCCGGTATATAGACAGCTCCTCAAACAAGCTCCCTTTGTAAGAAAAGCAAGGTGTGGACAGAGGAATCTGAACAAGAGCTTCCGGATTGTTTCAGTGTAGTCAGTGGGATGTTTTTAAGATAGCTGCTATGAATGAGGATGGCATTGTTAATCTGGAGGAATACATTTCAGTAGTTTCCAGCTACCTAAACACATGCACAAACTTCATTGTGCCCCATAAAGATATCTGGATATCTCCAAATAATAAATCATGGATTAACTTATAGGTTTGCTCTGCCCTTCATGCCCACTCCAAGGCATATGCATCAGGCAATATCAGCAAGCATAACAATATCTTGATATGACTTATGCAGAACTATCTGAGAAGCAAAGGAGAATTACAGTCATAATCTGGAAGGTTACTACTCGACTGCTGATACAAGGCATATGTGGCAAGGTCTGGAAAACATCATAGGCTACAGAGACAAAGGCAGAGGAATGACTACTGACAGCCAGTTTTCACCAGATGATTTCAATGAATTTAATGCCCAGTATGAGGTCCAAAACGTTGAGTTAAAGAGTAAAACCATACCAGGGAGGGGCTGAGAGGAAGCATCACCATCTTTCATAATATCACCAGCAAGTGCGGCAAAGTTCTTGAGGAGGATAAATCACGGGAAGGCAGCTGGTCCAGATATCATTGCTGGAAGGACACTCAAACCCTGTGCTTCAATGCTTGCTGATGTTCTGGCTGATGTATTCAATCTCTGCCTTGCATGAGCTAAAATTCTCACGTGTTATAAGGTAACCACTATTATTCCACTGCCGAAAAAGAGCAAAGTCAACCGTCTGCATGACTACCAGCCGGTTGCATTGACTCCAATATTAATGAAATGCTTTGAGAGAAGTATTATGAGTCATATTCAGTCAGTTATTCCTGATACAATGGATCCCCTGCAGTTTGCATACAGACCGAATAGGTCGACAGAAGATGCAGTCAGTACAACATTGCATACAGTTCTTACTCATTTGGAGAATAATGACTGTTATGCTTGATTGCTGTTTATTGAATTATAGTTCAGCTTTCAATATGATAATATGAACAAAACTCATTAAAAGCTGCCCATACTGGGTGTAGCACCAATTCTTTGCAATTGGGTCTTGGATTTTTTAACAGGCAGACCAAGGTCAGTAAGGCTGGGGAATAAAACAATAATAATAAATACAGGAACTCCACAAGACTGTGTGCTGAGCTCAATGCTGTACACCCTCTTCACTTATGATTGTGTTGCTTCTCAAAATGATACCAGTATTGCCAAATTTGCAGATGATACAACAGTCATTGGTCTGATCTCCAGGGATGATGAGTCAGCGTATAGCAGGGAAGTAGAAAACCTTGTGAAGTGGTGTTGGAACAATAATCTCTCTCTCTCTTTAATCCATGCAAAATGAAAGAGATGATCACCGATACACAGAGAAACAGTGGTCAGCACTTACCATTATATATTGGACAGTCTAAGGTGGAAAGAGTGGCTACATTCAAATTCCTCAGTATTAACATCTCTGAGGACTTTACCTGGGTTCATAACATCACAGACCTAGTGAGGACAAGCCAGCAGTGCATTTTCTGGGAAGGCTGAGGAAGTCTGGTATGGCCAATACCATCCTCAGCAACATTTACAGATGTACAATTGAGAGTACTCTCTCCCACTCTATTACAGTGATAATACAATACAGGATCACAAGGCTCTGCAGTGAGTAATAAAATCTGTGCAAAACATCATTGGAGTAACACTCCCTGCATCGGAGGTCATATACACCAAAAGAGATTTTAGGAGGGCTCAAAACATTATCATGGACTCTACCCACCCACAACACAAAGTGTTTATGCTGCTACCATCAGGGAGTTGTTTTAAGAGCATGGCAGCCAGAACAACCAGGCTGAAAGACAATTTTATACGTCAAGCTATTAGACTGTTGAATAAAACTCACATACTACCTCTGCCACCAGTATTTTAGGTGGGTACACATTTGGAAGAAAACAAGCTTTTTTTATGCATAAATGCATTCTTTTGCACAGTTATATATATTTACTGATATTGGTATTTATATTGTTGTCTATTTGTTGTCTAAGATTACTTCTTGTTAATTGTGTTTTTATATGTTTCTGGAGAATTTGCAGAATAAGAATTTCATTGTACTATGTGACACTGTCTTTAGTTATATGACAGTAAACTTGCATTGAATTGAATTGAATTGAAACATAACTTCCCTACTGTATTTGTTTGTACATAGATAGATAGATAGATAGATAGATAGATAGATAGATAGATAGGTGTGTGTGTGTGTGTGTGTGTGTGTGTGTGTGTGTGTGTGTGTGTGTGTGTGTGTGTGTGTGTGTGTGTGTGTGTGTGTCTGTTTGGAAGAATGGACTTGATGCATATTAGTTGGAAAAATTAGTATTCATCAGACTATAATATGTAGAATTAATTGTATATGAAAATTTACTAAAACAAAAAGAAGAGATGAGGAAATATACTAAAAGTGACAGTAACCTATGAATGTATTACTGCTGCAAAGAGTAGAACCAATACATCATTAAGGCAGCAAATAGAGATGGGACAGGAGATGAATCCTTAACAATAAGAGGAAGACACACTGCTGCAAACAAAGCTTGTGTGTGAGTGGCAGAGTAATGCTGAAGAAATGGTAATCCTTGCTAACAATAACAAGAATTCTGACATTATGCAATAATGAATGATCTTTCTTGTTTGGCAGAAGAAAGTAAAACCAAATGGGAAGTAAACTAATGAAATGGAGCATGATAGCTAAGACTAAGACAGTCTGATAAGGCAGCCTTCCTTTTACATCCTTACAAACAAGGCAGTTTTAAACTAAATCAACTGAACTGTCGATGCACCTAAAAACTTATGAGTTTCAAGTTATTAGTTAAATTACAAAGAGGAAAGAAAACTGTTGCATAAGTGAAAGAAAATAAGATATTAATGCTGAAAGAAAAAAGTATGACTTTGTATCCTTTGTTCACCAGATTAGTCTTACTAGGCTAGTGGTCTCTTTATTGGGATGACACAACCTTGTATTTTATACTGCCAGAGGAATTTTGCAAGGGACCAAGGAACTTTCCCTGCTTGTTCACTAGCACACTTCTGTGTCCCTCCAGTGGCTGTACACTGTATGTGCAGGGAGAATGGTGGAGGGTAGAGAGTATTGTGTTGCAGATGGCATTTGCACAGAAGAAGTTTCGTTGCGCAAGAAAAGTGATGGTCAATTAGCATCTGACTTGGGATGTGAAAGGGAATTATTATGACAGGACTAAAATTGGATGGATTAACTGATTGTCAGCTGTCTTTTACTGGATAATGAAGAAGCTTGTGAAAAATGTGGTTGTGAATGGAAATAGGGGAACTATCACTTATGTAGGACAACCTAAAACGTTTTTATGGAATCATTGATCATCTTATCAGTGACCATTTAAAGATTAGGTGCAATCAAAGTGGGGAAAGGAGTCATAAATTCAATACTGTATACAATGCAGTCTATGCAATCAAAAGAAACATTTTTGGTTTGATTTCAAAAAGATAAGAGGAAAATGTTAATGAAAGTACAGTGGAAATTCAAGAGAATGGAGCAAAAGTGAAATAGAGTTGGGAGAGGAACAAAATAAAGAGGTTATTGAAAAAGAATGGACAGTGAAAGGAAATTCAAAATAGTGAAAAAATCAGACGGTGAAGAGAAAGAGGTACAATTTGTAAGAAAAAGAAATATGATCAGTACAAAGGTAAGGGTAAGAAAAAGTACATTTAAACATCGTCCCCTATATTTAGGAAGACAGAAAAGGAATAATGTGCATTTTATCTAGTGAATGTCAATAGTTTAGTTAATACTGGAAGAAGACCAGCAATATTAAAACGTATAAAGTGTGGAACTGACATTATCTGTTTATTAGATGAAAAATGATTTTTGAACAAGATAGGTTGGAATTTAATTATATGGTATCTGGGAAAGGATAGACATTATGGCATATGACATGACTTTTTGTCTGAAGTGGAAATAAACACATCATATTTTTATTTTGTATTAGGAGGTACTGAAAATGTTATTGATAAGAAGATTGAACTGGGATTTATGCACCAACACTGATGGCTGAAAGGATAGGATTTTTGAAAGTTAGCAATCATATTTATTGGTTAATATGTACATTATTATGATGAATGATTTCAATTATATTACTAAGAAGTCAAGTAAAAAAGTAGGGAATTGTGTTTAAAAGTAAGGGGGTTGGTAAAGCATGGTAAAAAGAAAGTTTGGTTAAAGAATGAGTACTTATATAAAAGGACAAATAGAGAAGCAGAAATAGATTGTTTCATCTTACCAGAAGGTGTGTGTGTATGTAACAGAGGTGGTGGTGTTTTGTTAAATGTTTTTTTCAAATCATAAGGCTATTTGGACGGAATGTAGTAAAAAATTATAAGTTCATTGGAAAAAAGATAAAAATAGTGTTTTTTTTTTTTTTTTTTTAAATACAGAACATAAATAATTTCAAATAGAAAGTGAGCAGTTATGGATCAAGTGTTTGTCTATGAGAGAGTTTTATATTTCATGGACTGAGTAGTTGGTGATATTTAAGTACAACTATAGGAAAATCTTTATGGAAATGGAACTGGAAATTAGAGAGAAAAATATTATAGTAGGTTACAAAAAGAAATGATGTTAGACATGAACAAAATAGTAAACTCCTTTTGATTAAAGAAACGAGATTTCAATGAAAATAAAATATGAACATATGATGTTTAAACAAAACAAAACAAAAAAAAACATTGTTCAGGAGAAAAGAAGAAGTTTCTGCTTATTTAGCTAAATTAGTTACAGAAGACATCAGAGGGTGGCCACAGTGGTGCAGTGGTTAGCGTTGCCGCCTCACAGCAACAGGTTCTCTGGTTTGATCCTCAGCAGAGTCTGCATGTCCTCCCTGTGGTCGCATGGGTTTCCTCCGCATGCTTCGTTTTCCTCTCACATCCCAGAGACATGCTGTAGGTGGATTTGACACTCTAAATTTGCCCTAGGTATGAGTGTGTGGGTGTGTGTGCCTTCTGTGGAAGGTCGGGCACCAGGCTGGCAACTCGACACCGTAAAACTCCACTGCCAATCATGAGTGGACAGATGATCCGCTGTGGCAACCCCTAACTGGAAAAAAGACGAAAGACGAAGAAAAAGAAGTATGGATATATTTGAAAAAATCTTAATTTATGGGAACTGGGAATAATGTTGAGTGAATTAATAGAAAATTCATGAACAGGTGTGGATGGGTTTGCAAGTCTATAGAAATTTGACAAAAACAGATACTTTTAAATGTATTTAAAATTGTTAAATAAAGGGGAGACTGGGAAGTATATTTGTGAAGTAGTTATAAAATTCATATGGAAAAAGACATGGGATTCAACTTAAATTAAGAATGGGTGGCCCATAACAATAAATAATGCTTATTGCAATATATTTATGAAACATTTGCAAATGAGATGTGATAATATGATACAGATGGTAATGGTTAAAGTAATTTATGGCATAAAAGGGGAAACTAGTCAAAAATTATTACTTATAATAAGGGAAGTTGTGGATGATTTTCTATATGACAATTTATGTGTGCTTGTAAGGGATTTAAAGAAAGCATTTGATTTGGTAGAGCATAATAATTTATGGAATATTATGGCAGAACATGACTTTAAGGGTGAGGTACTTAATTTACTAAAGTCAATTTATAGTCATAATAAGGTCAAATAGATAATTAATGTCTGGTTCATTTCTAAAATGTATTTAAATAGAGGTGTAATGCAGGGGTGTCCAATGACTAATGTTTTATTTTCTTTGCTTATATTTTCTACAGGGGGCTAAATTTCCACAAGAATGAATAATGTTAAATATTAAATTAGAAACAGCATGGAAATTCCTTTGTATCTTATGCAGATGATTTAGTAGTGATTACAAAAATAAAATTTGGATAAAAAAATATTGATTTTTGTTCTTAAATGATTAAGGGTGGTGGGTTTTGAGTTAAATAAAGAAAAAAGTAAAGGATTAGGAGTAAGAAAAATATTTATGGTGTTACCTTTTGTAAAGAAGAAATTGATATATTATGGATTAAATTCTGCTCATTCACCCTTAGATAAGTGTCCTGCATGGCAATATCTCTGTGTTATGTAACTCTGTATAATATAATATTCTTTTTCTTTTAATCCTGTTTACTAAACCATTTATATTCCAGGACATAACACTCAATTTACTCCTCCACCCCAGCATGGTTATTTATTTTCATATATAGTTTTCTTTCTCCTCTGCTCAGGGTAAATTTTCCTTCCAGTATGAGTTTCTGTGATTGTTGATTACTTCTGTCTGTCCTGTCTTTAAATTAATTTGTCACTCTTTGATTGGGGACCTCCTTTGTCAATAGTCTTAACATTATATAGTGGATTTAGAAACCTCAAACATATCTAACACTAAAACATTAATGCTGTTATATTAAGACTGCATTAAAGAGACCAACATAAATATTCCAGGTGTCAGACAAAAGTTGTCGGGACTATTTACCTGGCCAAATAGCCACTGAAATGGCATTATATTTATTCCCCATATCAGAGTGCTGACTCAAACATCCAGGCTGATAACTTTCTCTTTATCATGAATAGTTTTGTCCATGTCGAGTTTATGGTAAATACTCCCACACTACATACTGCAAAGATCAATTAATAAGTACAGTGCATCTGTGAAGTCAGGCATTACAGTTGTAACAGTTTCTTCACTTTTCAGCAGTCAGTATATTACAAATGAGCTTATGCTTTTTTCAGTGGCACATACATTCCCTTCAGTGCAAGCTTGTTGAATAGTAAGAGACCTGGATCTTCATATTAAGTAATGCCAGTTCAGATTTCCACATTGTAACTACATTATATTCTCTACTTACAGTTTGTATATTGAGATGGTGCAGTTATTGTAATTTTTTTTTATTGGCAGAACCAGCATTGTCAAATATTTGGAAAGTCTTTTTACAGGTCTTTCAGCTGGGATCCTCCTTTATTGTAAGATGGCTGAATTATATTTGCTTCCACTAGGATATTTCCCCCTGGATGGTCTAAAGCCTGGGTTTTTTAAAAACTCTGTTACTTCAGAAGCATCCATAAAAGTGTTATTTCCATCCAACAGCAGCATTCAAAAATATGCAGGGTAAATTGTTTTAAATGTAATCCTCTGCTGCTTACACAGATACATGGGTGGGACAAACGTCACTATATTTTGCATTGTGACCATGGAATAGTCATTATCAGTTGCGAAGGGATGATCTCCAAATTCACTTATTTTCTCCTTACTTACACAAGTTTAATAGTAACTCTTCCTTTAGTCTAAAAGTTTCCAGTCTCACTATGATATGTATTTTGACTGATCAGCAGAGGTTCAGGAGCCACACATTTGTATTCTTTGTGCCATTTCATTTTAGATTATGTCTTTTAGAAGCTCTGTCCACCATGTCAAGCATCACTGAATAAACTTCTCACAATCTCTTACTTCCATGCACCCCAGCACTCCAGTCACATGAATATTTTCCCACCTGGCATGATCTTCGACATCTGCTTGCATCATCTTACCAAGATAAATAATCTTCTCAGGAAGGTGCTCTTTTGCTGCACGTTAATTGTACATTCCAGTAATATTGTCAAAGTCCTAGCATCCTCCTGATTTCTCTTGACTGTGACATCCAAAAACTCACCCAGTTTGTTATTTAACTTTTGTGCCTCTAATGAAATCAACTCCAGTGCTGACTGCTGATCCTGAGACTCAGGTTGGGTGTCTCAGCTGTCTTCCATTTCCATATTGGCCATGTGCCTTCCCTGATCCATATGTGTGGCTGCAATTTTGATCTTTCTTTAGCTTTAACTGCCATCTTATTTTTACTGGACATTCACTTTTATGAAGCTCTACCCTATCTACAGAGATTAATTAGTTTTAACTGTTAATTCACCCATTTACTATAAATTGATAACTATGTCCTTTTTCAGTGTGTAAAATAAAAATCTATCCCCTCTTTAAATACAGTATAAAATCACATGTCACAACTTAATGAACCAACAGATTCTCCTAAGAGTCGGTAGAGAAGACCCATTCGGCATTTGTCCATTACTGAAGAGTAACCATTAAGGCTTTATTATACTATTATTAGATTTGGGTATCCCAAAGAAATACCCTAACCTGTTCTTTTCACACATAAAAATTCTTACAACTCGGCATCGATTTACATCATTCATTACTAGTTTCTATGTCCAAGTTACAAAATGTTTGTCTACCAAGATATAACTAGTATTGTCATATAACGTAGGCCTCATGCACAAAGTGTGCCTTTCATGTGAGCCTCCTAACTCTGCATGTAGCTGGTGCAACCATATGAGCTGAGTCTTGCCATAATACTTTGGCTTGCCAAATGGGGTTAGTATTTCAACAAATCTAGCTACTTTCCTCCCCCCAGGCTGGGACAACCAGCATGAACTGCTGAGCCTCATTCTCCTTTCCTGGACATCCCAGCCAACACATTTACTAACAAAACTCTGGTGTTCTGGGAGCACTTAGGGATTTTTAATGCTGAATCACATGGCCAGGTCAGAGAAAATACTATCTAATAGCTTTTTGTAGCAGTCAGTGATTTGCAATGCCAACTGCTTTTTCTGTGGAAACAGTTCTGATGGAAGGTGACACAATGCTTATCCAATGCTAGCCTTATAATTGTATTTTGAAACCATTTTGGCAAGTTCCAGAGACTAAAGCAATATTGACCTACCCCTGTAGTAGGGCCTAAATTAAAATTGTGATCATTCCCACTACAGATTCAAAAACCCTTAAATGTCTGGCCATGCCTGATGTGGACAAGGCATCTCATTATCTGTTTTGACAATTTAAATAATGGTGATTTCCTAAATTTCAGACAGATATATATTCCATTCGAAGGAAACACTTGACATGCTAAATGTCTATCAACACTCAAAAAACTTTAATAAATCACAAAGTTTTCGGACCTATGTCCTTTTTCAGTGTGTAAAATAAAAATCTATCCCCTCTTTAAATACACTATAAAATCACATGGCACAGCTTAATGAACCAATAAATTCTCCTAAAAGGTGTACATCATTTTATACACACACACTAAAAAACATCTGAAGTTTCAAATATACAACATGTAAAAACATATCTATATATATATATATATATATATATATATATATATATATATATATATAAATGACATATATATATATATATATATATATATATATATATATATATATATATATATATATATATATATATATATGACATATGTATATACATATATATATATATATATATATATATAGATATATATATATATATATATGACATATGTATGTATATGTATATATATATATATATATATATATATATATATATATATATATAGATATAGATATATATGGGTAT